>NC_053024.1:101755751-101783633 GCF_003073215.2 Triticum urartu
TATTGCATTAGATCAATCCTCTCACATTGCATGATTAGGATCTAATTAAACTGTGGGATGGGAAGTAGATGAGGTAGTACCTATCACCTGTATTATTATGAAACCTTTGGGAGTTACTTCTACGTTTGCTTATTATGCCATGCTGTGCTAGTAGATGTGGATTGGGTGAGTGATATCCATGACAGATGTGAGTATTGTTAATTAATGGTTTATCTAAGGTGGCAACTTAAACACACATCTGGGTAGATTGAGGCACCTGATGTCTATCAGGACTTGCCTGTTTTTTTTTTCGGACCGCCACCCAGGCTCAAAGGGATCATAAGATAATTCATGCTAGAAACTTCCGTGTGCAGCCACATGCTACTATGGGCTCTGGCATAGTTGACTAAGTTGTGCGAACTCTTACAGGGTGGACTAGTAGATGTAGGGGTTGTAGGTGGTACGGTCTACCCCACATGTAAGGTGCTAGCGCTTCTGAAAGACTATGTCTCGATCATCCGTCTTCTCAAACACCATGTAGTGCGAGAAAACAAACGGAGGCGATCGAGTCATGTGGGGAAAAGTGCGCAAACCTCTGCAGAGTGTACAAACTAATCATGATTAGCCGTGTCCCCGGTTATGGACAACTTGAGTATCTAGTACTTGAATATCGTGTGAATCTCAACATGTTACTTCTAATTAATGTTGTTGGGTTTTAATTGTTCACTTAATTGGGATCGGAATGCTGTCAACCATTCTCGATGTTTCACAACCACCATGATAGTTAAATAAATTTATTCCTTTGCAGTAGGGTAAAACTGGCTTTACGCAAAACTGTAACCATAGAGCTTTCCACCAGCCATATATGCATATAGTATAGCTGTTTCATTCCATTACTCTCTATGTGTTACTTTGCCAGCATATTCCATGTGCTGACCCGTTTTCGGGCTGCAACTTCTCATGTTGCAGACTTTTCAGACGACGAGTAAGGTGTTTTAGGTCGTTGTTCTATACTCAGTGATGCCGTTGGAGTTGATGGACCCATTTATCTTCCGAGTCTTCCGCTGTTATCCTTATTAGATGGCCTTAAGCCATACTTATTGTAATAAGTTCTCTTTTGAGACAACAATGTAATAAGTGTGTTATTGCCACTCTGCTATAAATCCTTCGATGTACTATGTGGTGTCAGCATTACTGATCCAGGGATGACACCTGAGCACAGAGCACTTGATCCATTCGGGTCGGGTCGCCACATATACTCTTTGCATGCTTGCGTGAATTGTGTGATGATTGCTTGACTTGTCCTACAATAGCTAAAATCTGCCAAGAACTAAAATTGGGAAAAGGTTAAGTTTTTATTTGGTCAAGTAGTCTAATCACCCCCCCTCTAGACATACTTTCGATCCTACAAGTGGTATCAGAGCTTTGGTCTCCATTTGCTTTGATCTCCATAGCTTTTGGTGGTCATAGCCTTGGTTTCACAACCTAGGAGTGTATGGCGTCTAGCAAGGGAAATTATCACCGTAGAGGTCCTTACTTTGATGGTACTAATTTTGCTAGTTGGAAGCATAAAATGAAAATGCATATTCTTGGACATAACCCCGCCGTTTGGGCTATTGTGTGTGTTGGTTTGCAAGGTGACTTCTTTGATGGGAAAGAACCAAACCGTGAAGCTACCGCGGATGAGTTGAAGATGTTGCAATACAATGCTCAAGCTTGTGATATTCTCTTCAACGGATTGTGCCCCGAAGAATTCAACAAAATCAGCTGTCTTGAGAATGCAAAGGAAATTTGGGACACTTTGATTGATATGCACGAAGGTACCGACTCCGTCAAGGAATCCAAGTTGGATGTGCTTCAAAGTCAACTTGACAAGTTCAAAATGAAGGATTGTGAAGGTGTCGCTGAAATGTACTCTAGGCTTGCTCTCATCACAAATGAGATTGCCGGCTTAGGAAGTGAAGAGATGACCGATAGATTCATCATCAAGAAGATTCTAAGAGCCTTGGATGGAAAATATGATACCGTGTGCACATTGATCCAAATGATGCCCAATTACAAAGATCTCAAGCCAACGGAGGTGATTGGAAGAATTGTTGCTCATGAGATGTCACTTAAGGATAAAGAGGAACTTCACAACAAATCAAGTGGTGCCTACAAAGCCTCATGTGAAGCCCCTACATCATCAAGTGAGAAACAAAACTTCAATGAAGAATTGGGCTTAATGGTGAAGAACTTCAACAAGTTCTACAAGAGTAGAAGAAAAGATAGAAGCTTCAAGTCAAGGTCCTACAATGACAAAAGATCTTCTAGTCGAGAGCGAAACTGCTACAGTTGTGGAAGACCCGGACACTATTCCAATGAGTGTATGGCTCCCTACAAGAGAAGAGAAGATTCTCCAAAAAGAAGAAGCAAAGAATCACCACCAAGAGAGAGAAGGAGTAGAGATGATCGTTATGAACGAAGATACCCATGGAGAAGCAAGGATTCGGAAAGGAAGGAAAAATCATCAAGGAGCTACACAAAACAAAGACATCAAGCTCATGTTGGTGAATGGGTATCCGGCTCCGACTCCGACAGCCACTTCGAGAGAAGTTATCACTCCGACTCCGAAGATACTCAAGATGAAGGTGTTGCCGGTCTAGCACTTGTGTCAACCAACTCCTACGACATATTTGACTCACCAAATGAAGGAATTGGAAGATGCTTCATGGCCAAAGGTCCTAAGGTAACACACCCCGAGTATGTTGATTTTCAATAGTGATGAAGATGACTTGTTAGGTGATGATTTGCTTGTTGACAACTCTAGTGATGAATACTATGATGAAACGTCAATTAATCATGCTAATCAAGATAAAACGAATGACAATGATAAGGAGAAGATTGAGGCTCTAACTAAAGAACTAAACACTCTTAAGTTAGCTCATGAAACTATCTTCGAAGATCATCGAGAACTTTTAAGAGCTCATGAGAAATTACGCTTTGAAAAGCTCAATCTTGAGCAAGAGCATGAGTTCTTAAAAGCAATCAATGATGATCTCCGCAAGAAAAGTTCTTCTTACATTGCCAAGCGTTTACTCTTATCCACTTACATGCCTCAAGTCAAGTCTAGTAACAAGAACAAGAAAGATTCTTCCTCTAGCAGTAACAATGATCATGCTAAATCCAATATTGTTGCTTCTAGTAGTTCTCTTGATTCCACTAATGATTCTCTTAGCCAAGTTACACTTGAGCAAGAAAATAGCTTATTGAAGGGAATTATAGAGAAAGGAGTGTACAAAAGCCTTGCCGGGAGTAAGCAATTCGAGGAAATTGTGCGCAAGCAAGGAATGCACCGGAAGAATCAAGGTGTTGGTTTTGAACGAAAGTTCAATGCCAATGGAGTTGAGTGGGAAGAAGATCAATACCCCAAGACAAAGTTTGTTCCTCAACAAGAGAAGTATGATACTTCTTTCAAGGGGACACAAGCTCAAGATGATCTTCCACCACAAGACTACAAGCAAAAAGGCAAGGACAAGCTTCAAGAGGAAATTGATGCATTTGAAGAAGCTCCTAAGACCTTAGTCAAGTGGATTCCCAAGACTACTTCAAGTTCCACTTCATCAAGTACGACTACAACTCCAAGGATTCCCATCAAGATGGTGTGGATCCAAAAGAAGAAGAACTAGAGAGTTCTTGAGGGTGACTCCGCCAACATACTTCACTCTTATCATTTTGGCAAGAACAAGTGCAATCAACTTCCACATCTTGCACTAGTTCAAGGAGTCACAAACCCTCTTGTTGGTAAGACAAGGGACAAGGTAACCTAAAAGTTTCATGGACATCATCTTGTGTGTGCATCACTCTATGTCTATGGATATCCTTGTTTGTTCCTTGTGGGACTAACCCATGTAGGTATTGAAAGTGCAATTCACTCAAATGGATAGCTCCAAGTGATCTACATCAACATTGAGCATCCACATCTTCAACATCTACATGAAGTCATCATCGACAAAACCCGAGGTTAGTTCATCCCTCTAAGGGGGGATATCACATCTAGGGGGAGCTTTACTCTAAGACTTGAGCTAAAGCAACTCTAAAGATGTGAACACAACAATGCTTTATGTAAAAGTGGTAACCCCACTTGAGCTTAAACGATGAGTATGACCTATGATCAAGTGTTCTCACTTGACTCCTAAGTCAATATACTCATATATAGATGACCTTGTCATTCGCAAATTGCTTGATAGATGCTAGAATTGGTTGTGCATGCCTTGTCACATATTTCATTTGCCATCTTATTGTGTGAGCATGCTGGTTGCATATTTTACTCATTCGAGGACATCCACTTGTTGTTTGATTGTTTGGTTTTATTTCCTTTTGCCAAGTGGATGGACAAGAATGCCTAAGAACCTCCTCTAGCTATCTATGCTTTTCTCGTCTCAAACTCTATTCATGCTACATCACAAAATTTGATCAAGTCAGATTCGAACCACTCTGTGTGAGGAGCGCTCGGAGTCCCCGATTCGTCATAGACTTAAACTTCCAAAACCTCTTTGTGATTCTCGGTCTGACGATACCACTTTCGGTCCTACGAGATCATTAAGTTGATCTAGGTTTTCGATCTTGGTGCAACCGATTTGAACCATTCGGTCACACCGAGTTGCAACAACTGTATACAGTTTTGCATCTCGGTGCCACCGAGTTGTTCCACTCGGTCACACCGACAGGGTCGGGCTATATATAGTCACGGGCAAAAATTTGGAAATTTCTCCGAACCCCTTCGCCCGCGCGATAGCCTGCTCTGCCAACTTGGTCTCCGGATCGTCTCCTCGCCGCCAGCCGCCTCCAGTCGCTGGTCTCCGTCGCCGTCAACGGAAATTCAACCCCGCCGTTGCCGCCGTAGCGAGTCTCCGCCGAACTAGGGTATGGACTCGATCTTTGTGCTATTCCCCAATCCGATTCTTAGCACATTGTGATCATCATGATTCTTGCCACGTTTGTTAAACTTCTATCCAGTCAATGAACTCGTAGATTAGGTTTAATTCGAAAATTTTAGGGTTAGGTTTCCGCCGAAACCATCTCGGACCCACCGAGTTGAAAAACTCGGTCCCACCGATTTGGCTTATGCCATTGCACAAGTGAGACTCGGTCTGACCGAGAATTACTTATCGGTGTGACCGATTTTGGAACTCTGTGAAACCCTAGCAGTCTCGGTGCCACCGAACTGTGACTCGGTCTGACCGAGTTCACTAGTTTAGGTGCCAAAACTGCTTCGGTATCACCGAGTTTAGAAATCGGTAGATCCGAGATGCTTTCAGTGGGAAACTAAAACTAAGTTTTTGAATTATTCTTTTGCAAAAATCTCTGCATTTTGTGATGCTTATCCACTCTATCTCATCTATAACCTATTCACAGGGTCAGCAGTCAGAGTTTGCATCATGTCAGACCAAAGTGATAGCCAGAACTTGTCAGAGCAGCAAGTGCAGATGAGTGAGGGCACTAGTCCCTCAAGTTCCTCAGATGATGGCAGCAGGAGCACCCCTAGCAATCTGCCTAAAGCTGCCACAAGACAGAGAAAGAAGAGAACCTCAGACTCAGAAGATGAGGATTATGTGGCAGAAGAGGAAGCAACTTCCAAGAGAGTTGAGCCAGCACAGGGCATAAAACCAGGGATGAAGATCAAAAGGCCAGCAGGCAGGCAGCCTATGTCAAAGGCCAGAGCTTCAACTGAGAAGCCCACTCCCATTGAGCCAGTTGCTGCTGAAGGCAAGAAGAGGAAAGAAAGGGTGAAGAAAACTGTAGCCAGAGTGCTTGGCAAGGCTTCCATCATGGAAGATGAGGAGGAAGAAGAAGAGGTAGCTGCACCAGCACCTAAGGCACCCAAGCTGATGGGTGATGCCATAAGAACAGGGGCAGCTGCTTCCAAGGCCAAGCCAGCTCCAAAGCCAAAGCCAAAGAGGAACACAAGAAGCATCCCAGCTACTGAGAAGAACAAGGCCCCAGTGCCTGAAGCTGCAGAAGAAGAAGAAGAGAATGTTCTTAGAAAGCTCAAGCCCAAGATCCCAGACCACAACGATGCTCATCCTGTGGCTGAGGATATGAAACTCAGGAGAGATTCAGGGCTCCGGAAGTGGAGAGAAGCAGACCCGTATGCTTCAAGGAGAAGGACTGCAGTTGACTACAGGTTTCACACCAAGGAGCAGCAAGACTTTTATGAGACAGTGCTGCTAGACAAGAAGCCAATTGTCTGTGATATGAGATGGGTTGATTGGCAATACATCAAGGACAACGAAGAGTACTACCCTGGAGTGCAGGACAGCTTCAAGGCATGTGGAGTAGAGGACTTTGTTGGGCAGAAGCTCACAAAGTGGAACGAGGAACTCATCATGCAGTTCTACTCCACAGCCCATTTCTATCCAGATGGCAGGATTGTATGGATGTCAGAGGGTACGAGGTACCAGTCTACAGTTGCTGAATGGGCTCAGCTGATTAATGCCCCAGAAGAGCATGACGATGACTTGGACATTTATGCCAAGAAGAAGATGGACCACAACTCAATGTCAAACATGTACAAGGAGATTCCAAATGAAGCACTTGATACGTTCAAGTTTGGCTCAGTACACTATCTTCTGTCAGGGCTGCCAACCATCAACTGGATTCTTAGGCACACCCTATTGCCCAAGTCTGGAGATCACAAGATGATCAGGGGCCACGCGATCAACTTGCTTCATATCTTTGACGTGCCACAGAAATTCAAAGTCATGAGCCTTATGATTGAAACAATCAAGAGGACAGCAGCAGACCAGAAGAGGAGCTGTGGATATGCCCCACAGATTCAGGAGCTCATCAACTCTAAGATGGGCACGGGCATATACTTATTGGACAAGGAACACCTGCCCATCCGTCCAGACTTTGAAGATAATCAAGTGGTCATGACTGAGAATGAGCCATCATCTGCCCAAGCACAAGCCAAGAAGGAGAAGGCGAGGAAGGAGAAAGCTGCCAAGATGCCTACTCAAGAGGAGGCATCTGAATATTTCCTGAAAACCAAACAAGAGCAGCTTGGTTACTTGATTGCATCCACCCTGCGGATTGAGCAAGGACTAGCCACCCTAACTCAGAACCAGGCAAGCTTAGAGAGGATCATGGAACAAAAGTTCTATGACTTGGATGTCAAAGTGACAGAGATTCAGACTGCAGTGGAGCAGCTCCAGGATGACATGCAGGAGAGGAGAGGCAAGACTACAACTGATGCCTTTGCCAGAGTGCCACGAGGTCCGAGGTCGTCTGCAGTGCCAGTTGCTGACCCCAGAGCCACCACGTCTGCACCAGCTACAGCCTCAGTTCCACCAGCTCCAGCGTCCACTTCAGCCTCGACTCCGACCACGTCTACAGAAGGCTTCGTCCTTGGAGTGCTCCGGACTCCACCACCACCTGAAGATCAAGCCTGAGTGTCGACTTAGCACTATGCATTTTCTAGGAACTTTTTGGTAACTTGTTGCCAAAGGGGGAGAAAATGTATAGATCATAGGCTTCGAGAGAGAGTGTTGCTTTTATTCTCTCTTGTTTTATTTGGTGGTTTTTCGAACTTTGTTTGCTTTTGTGTGAGATACTATGTCATTGCTCGTGAGTCATTGATGATCATGTGTTTGATCATAAGCTACACTTAATGTTTGCTTAATATTATCATCTTATCTATCTTATGTGATCATTCACTATTCTTGGTGATGAGTGCATGTATTTCATTCTTACCATTTTAAGCGCTCCACCAAGATGTATGTGACATGGAAGAGTAACCCATGACTCTAACTCTTTGTGCATTTGCAGTCCAAAGCAAATTTTAAATATGCACAAATTTAGGGGGAGCTCTTACTTGTCACATACTTCTCAAAGCGACGATATATTTCATGCTTATTATCATTAGTCGAAGCTTTGATCTATATGTTGTCATCAATTACCAAAAAGGGGGAGATTTGAAAGTGCAACTATCCCTAGGTGGTTTTGGTAATTCATAACAACATATAGCTCATTGAGCTAATGCTATTCCAAGATGATATTTCAGGAAAGCTCAATGATTGGCATGGCATGGATGTGAAAGTGGAACCCTCAAAATGCTAAGGACAAAGGATTGGCTCAAGCTCAAAAGCTCAAGACTCTTCATTTTATATTTTAGTGATCCAAGATCACATTGAGTCTTTAGGAAAAGCCAATACTATCAAGGAGGGATGAGGTGTTGCTTAATGAGCCTCTTGCTTCATGTGCTTAGTGATATGCTCCAAAAACCCTCAACTACTTTCCCATATCCACATATGACCTAAACCCTAAGCCAAACTCGGTCCTACCGATTCTTTCTATCCGGCGCCACCGAGTTTCACTTGTCATAAGCCACTGCCAAACCCTAGCAATTCGGTTCTACCGATAGGGATCTCGGTCTCACCGAGATGGGATTGCAAACTCTCTGTTTCCCTTTCGTAACTTTTCGGTCTCACCGAAAGAGCGAATCGGTCCCACCGAGGTTGCAATGTAAACTCAGCGTTTCCTTTTTGTAACTTTTCGGTCTCACCGAAAGAGCAAATCGGTCCCACCGAGTTTGCCTGACCAACTCTCTGGTTAGCTAATTACCAAAATCGGTATCACCGAGTTTGTGTAATCGGTCTCACCAAGATTACGTTATGCCCAAACCCTAACCATATCGGTCCTACCGAGTTGCATGTCAGTCCCACCGAAAATCTCTAACGGTCACTAGGTTTACCTTTTCGGTCCGACCGAGCTTGTTGATTCGGTCCCACCGAGATTGGAAAACTGTGTGTAACGGTTGGATTTTGTGTGGAGGCTATATATATCCCTCCACCTCCTCTTCATTCGCAGAGAGAGCCATTAGAACACATACACAATTCCCACACATATGTTCTGAGAGAGAACCACCTACTCATGTGTTGAGACCAAGATATTCCATTCCTACCATATGAATCTTGATCTCTAGCCTTCCCCAAGTTGCTTTCCACTCAAATCTTCTTTCCACAAAATCCAAATCCTATGAGAGAGAGTTGAGTGTTGGGGAGACTATCATTTGAAGCACAAGAGCAAGGAGTTCATTACCTACACACCATTTGTTACTTCTTGAAGAGTGGTGTCTCCTAGATTGGCTAGGTGTCACTTGGGAGCCTCCGACAAGATTGTGGAGTTGAACCAAGGAGTTTGTAAGGGCAAGGAGATCGCCTACTTCGTGAAGATCTACCGCTAGTGAGGCAAGTCCTTCGTGGGCGATGGCCATGGTGGGATAGACAAGGTTGCTTCTTCATGGACCCTTCGTAGGTGGTTGCTTCTTCGTGGACCCTTCGTGGTTGGAGCCCTCCGTGGACTCGCGCAACCATTACCCTTTGTGGGTGGAGCCCTCCGTGGACTCACGCAACCGTTACCATTCGTGGGTTGAAGTCTCCATCAACGTGGATGTAGGATAGCACCACCTATCCGAACCACGGGAAAAACATCTGTGTCTCCAATTGCGTTTGAATTCTCCAAACCCTTCCCTTTACATTCTTGCAAGTTGCATGCTTTACTTTCCGCTGCCAATATACTCTTTGCATGCTTGCTTGAATTGTGTGATGATTGCTTGACTTGTCCTACAATAGCTAAAATCTGCCAAGAACTAAAATTGGGAAAAGGTTAAGTTTTATTTGGTCAAGTAGTCTAATCACCCCCCCTCTAGACATACTTTCGATCCTACACACGGCCGCCCGGGCCGCCTCGCCGGCCGGAGTAGCCGCCAACGATGCCCGACGCAGCCGCCTCACTCCGGCGCCGCCCCACCGCGCCGCTCCCGCCGGCCGACGCCGCGGCGCTCGGCAACCGCGTTCCGGCGACCCGGGCGACCGGCCCCCCTCCCCCTCCACGGAAAGTCCGACTCCGATGAGCTCCCCGCCGAACTCCGGCGCTGACCTTCGGCGATCCTCGAAGAGCGCGTCGCCCGATCTAGATCCGGATCCGGGTGAACAGTAAACCCTAGGGTTGACCTTTTTTTCCCTAAGTCCCAGATTATATTGCCATGTTCATCGTGTCGTAACTTTGCGTCCATAGATCTGTTTTGGGCATATGGCATATCAAAATGTTCGCCTCAGAGAGCACATCATTTCATCTCATTGCATAATTTTCATTTGAGTTCATATTGATGCCTGAAATGCTGTTGGAACCTGTTAATGGATGAATTGGCCGTAGCTCAGTGTTCATCTTTTGTTAAGCTTCATGAATGGATCCCTGCCATGTATTTTGTTGCCATGTTTGGGTGCTTTAGCATGTTTAACTTGTTGAATTTAGATGGCTACTTGTTGTATATCGCAGACCGGTGCCATATTTGAATTGCTTGCCATTTCCAAACCGTGTCTCCGATTCCGGTGTTTTTTATATCGATTTCAACCGAAATCACCTCACCTTTCCAGTGGCATACTTGGATTTCCAAGTTGAGGCCAGGTTCATTCATTCCTTGTCAAATCTTGCATATGCATCACATTTCGCATCCCGCATAGCATACCATGTTTGCATCATGTTGTTTGAGCTTTGCACGTGGTTGATTGTGTTACTCTTGCTTGTTTGTCTTGTTTGGGTAGATCCGGGAGACGAGTTCGCTAACGAGGAGCCCGTTGAGTTTGCTTTCGAGAATCCAGTCAACTCTGACAACTTTGCAGGCAACATGATCATACCCTCGAAATCACCTCTATCTTTGCTTTGCTAGATGCTCGCTCTTTTGCTATGCCTATGCTACGATGCCTACCACTTGCTTATCATGCCTCCCAAATTACCATGTCAAACCTCTAACCCACCATGTCCTAGCAAACCATTGATTGGCTATGTTACCGCTTTGCTCAGCCCCTCATATAGCGTTGCTAGTTGCAGGTGAAGATTGGAGGTCGTTCCTTGTTGGAACATTATTTACTTGTTGGGATATCATTATATGATATTGTTATCTTAATGCATCTATATACTTGGTAAAGGGTGGAAGGCTCGGCCTCTCGCCTGGTGTTTTATTCCACTCTTGCCGCCCTAGTTTCCGTCATATCGGTGTCATGTTCCCGGATTTTGCGTTCCTTACGCGGTTGGGTAATAATGGGAACTCCTTGACAAATCGCCTTGAATAAAACTTCTCCAGCAATGCCCAACCTTGGTTTTACCATTTGCCACCTAGCCTTTTTTCCCTTGGGTTTCCGGAGCCCAAGGGTCATCTTTATTTAAACCCCCCCGGGCCAGTGCTCCTCTGAGTGTTGGTCCAAACTAGAGTCCTGTGCAGCGCCCCCTCGGGGAAACTTGAGGTTTGGTTTTAGTTGTATGGAGCGCTCATTTGAGTGTTCCCTGAGAACGAGATATGTGCAGCTCCTATCGGGATTTGTCAGCACATTCGGGCGGTGTTGCTGGACTGGTTTTAACTTGTCGGGTTGTCTTGTAGAACCGGGATACCGAGTCTGATCGGAATGTCTCGGGAGAAGGTATATCCTTCGTTGACCATGAGAGCTTGTCATGGGCTAAGTTGGGACTCCCTGCAGGGATTTGAACTTTCGAAAGCCATGCCCGCGGTTATGGGCAGATGGGAATTTGTTAATGTCCGATTGTAGATAACTTGAACCTTAACTTAATTAAAATGAATCAACTATGTGAGTTACCGTGATGGTCTCTTCTCGGCGGAGTCCGGGAAGTGAACATGGTGTTGGAGTAATGCTTGTGCAGGTTGTTCTCTAGTTCTTCGTTCGCGCTTTGCCTTCTCTTCTCGCTCTCTTTTGCGAACAGGTTAGCCACCATATATGCTAGTCGCTTGCTGCAGCTCCACATATTACCTTGCCTTACCTATAAGCTTAAATAGTCTTGATCGCGAGGGTGCGAGATTGCTGAGTCCCTGTGGCTCACAGATTACTTCCAAACCAGATGCAAGGCCTGATGACTCCGTTCCAGATGACGCGCTTGAGCTCAAGTGGGAGTTCGACGAGGACTCACGCAGTTACTATGTGTCTTTCCCTGATGATCAGTAGTGGTGCCCAGTTGGGGCGATCGGGACCGTGTCGCATGTTGGGTTGATCTTTTATTTTGGCACCGTAGTCGGGCCATGAGTGATTGAATGATGTAATGCTATTTATGTACTTTGTTTGATGTGGCGAGTGTAAGACAACTATGTACCTTCCCCTTTTATTATCTATTTACATGGGATGTTGTGAAGATTGCCTTACTTGCGACATTGCTTTCAATGCGGTTATGCCTCTAAGTCGTGCTTCGACACGTAGGAGATATAGCCGCATCGAGGGCGTTACAGCAGCAAACCATGTAGGTTTTGGGGTACTGCTCAGGTTTCCAGTAAGAGCCATCTGCATTCATTTTCCTTACGAACCCTACACCCTCTTTCCTAGGGTTTCGGTTCAGAATCTGCTTTTTCGGGACATCACATAACGTCTGATGCCCTTTAAGACTTTTGTACATCCCTGTTTCAAGCAATGTCTTCAACCTAGCATTCTCATCAGCAATAGCGGTGGTATCCTCAGCAGAGGGGTTAGTTACCCCATCAACAATTGAAGATATTGCAACAGCAGTAGCAGTAGAACATTCAGCAACAGAAGTAGCATTATCACGCTCAATGCATTTAAGACATGGTGGTTCAAATCCTTCCTGAGCGGGACTGATCTGTTTGGCGCGAAGTGACTCATTTTCCATTTGAAGATCTTCATGAACCGCTCTCAATTTCTCAAGATCTTGCTTCCTTTGAAGATAATCATAGGAAAGCTTTTCATGAGTTGTTGAGAGAGTTTCAAGACGACTTTCAAGTTCCTGATACTTAACATGAAGATTTTTTGTGTCTTCAATTAAGGATTCAGATCGAGTCATTTCAGCACCTAACAGATCATCGCTTCTGTCTAACAGTTTTTGAATATGTTCCATAGCTTTCTGTTGTTCAGTTGCATTTTAGCAAGTGTTTTGTAGCTAGGTTTTGAACCACAATCAGAGTCATCGTCACTAGATGTTTGATAGTGAGTAGTGCGTGTGTTTACCTTGGCACCGCGTGCCATGAAGCAGTAGGTAGAAGCGGAGTAGTCCTTGTCATTTGCATCGGTGTCGGTGATGAAGTCATTGTCTTCAGTGTTGAAGATGGACTTGGCAACGCATGCTGTAGCTAGACTTGCGACGCTTGAGTCGGATTCCTCCTCAGACTCCACCTCCGCCTCCTCAGAAGCAGACTCCTCTGAATCCATTTCCTTGCCAACAAACGCACGTGCCTTGCCAGATGATCTCTTCTTGTGTGATGAAGACTTTGAAGAAGACTTGGAAGAAGACTTTGAGTATTTCTTCTTCTTCTTCTTGTCGTCAGAGTCATATTCCTTGCTCTTCTTCTTCTTTTTGTTCTCATTGTCCCACTGTGGACACTCAGAGATGAAGTGGCCAAGTTTCTTGCACTTGTGACATGTTTTCTTCTTGTAGTCATGAGCAGGAGCTTCATCATTCCTTGAACTTGATCGGGAAGACTTTCTGAAGCCTTTCTTCTTGGTGAATTTTTGGAACTTCTTGACAAGCATAGCAAGTTCCCTTCCAATGTCTTCAGGGTCATCAGAACTGCTTTCAGATTCTTCTTCAGATGAGGAGACAGCTTTTGCCTTCAAGGCACGAGTTCGCCCATAGTTTGGACCGTAGATCTCTCTTTTCTCCGAAAGCTGAAACTCATGTGTGTTGAGCCTCTCAAGTATGTCAGACGGATCGAGTGTCTTGAAATCAGGACGTTCTTGAATCATCAGGGCCAGGATGTCAAACGAACTATCAAGTGTCTCAGCAGCGTCTTGACGACTTCGTGTTTGGTAATCTCAGTGGCGCCGAGGGCTTGAAGCTCATTTGTGATGTCAGTGAGTCGGTCAAATGTGTGCTGGACATTCTCATTGTCATTTCGCTTGAAGCGGTTGAAGAGGTTGCGAAGGACACTGATTCTCTGATCTCTCTGGGTTGAGATGCCTTCATTGACCTTGGAAAGCCAGTCCCAGACCAGCTTGGATGTCTTCAAAGCACTCACACGGCCATACTGTCCTTTGGTCAGATGACCACAGATGATATTCTTGGCAGTAGAGTCCAGTTGAACGAATTTCTTGACATCAGCAGCGGTGACACCTTCTCCAGCCTTGGGAACGCCGTTCTCGACGACATACCATAGGTCGACGTCAATGGCTTCAAGATGCATACGCATCTTATTCTTCCAGTAGGGATATTCAGTTCCATCGAAGACGGGGCACGCAGCGGAGACTTTAATTATCCCTGCAGTCGACATAGCTAAAACTCCAGGTGGTTAAACCGAATCACACAGAACAAGGGAGCACCTTGCTCTGATACCAATTGAAAGTGCGTTATATCGACTAGAGGGGGGTGAATGGGCAATTTTTATGAAAGTCTTCAGAACATGGGAGTTTTGAAGACAAATGATAAAATTAAACCTATTACCATGCAGCGGAAGGTAGGCTACACTAGGCAAACCATAGTCAAGTATTCAATGAAGTGAAAGCACAAAGACTAATAGCAGCTAGGTAGTAAGGATCAGGTAGGAAGATATTGTGAAGCCAAACAGAACACGCAGTCACTCAGTGAAGACAAATGATAGAGCAAACATACAATGACTTCACAAGGAGTAACAGTAAGTAAAGTCAAGTGAAGATGAAACCAGTGACTCGTTGAAGACAATGATTTGTTGGACCAGTTCCAGTTGCTGTGACAATTGTACGTCTGGTTGGAGCGGCTAGGTATTTAAAACCTTAGGACACACAGTCCCGGACACCCAGTCCTGAACACGCAGCTCAGGACACCCAGTCCTCACCGTATTCTCCTTGAGCTAAGGTCACATAGACCTCGCCCAATCACTCTGGTAAGTCTTCAAGGTAGACTCCCAAACCTTCACAGACTTCGTTCACGGGCAATCCACAATGTCTCTTGGAAGCTCAGAACGCGACGCCTAACCGGCTGGAGGATGCACATTCCTCAAGTGTAATAAGTCTTCAAATCACACAGACAAGAGACTTAGGTTGAGCTTTGGCTTTGACGTAGGTTGTCATAGGATACTTCTTGATGTGTTCTTGTCTGTGTGATTTGAAGACTTATTACACTTGAGGATGTGCATCCTCCAGCCGGTTAGGCGTCGCGTTCTGAGCTTCCAAGAGACATTGTGGATTGCCGTGAACAAAGTCTGTGAAGGTTTGGGAGTCTACCTTGAAGACTTACCAGAGTGATTGGGCGAGGTCTATGTGACCTTAGCTCAAGGAGAATACGGTGAGGACTGGGTGTCCTGAGCTGCGTGTTCAGGACTGGGTGTCCGGGACTGTGTGTCCTAAGGTTTAAATACCTAGCCGCTCCAACCAGACGTACAGTTGTCACAGCAACTGGAACTGGTCCAACAAATCATTGTCTTCAACGAGTCACTGGTTTCATCTTCACTTCCCTTTACTTACTGTTACTCCTTGTGAAGTCATTGTATGTTTGCACTATCATTTGTCTTCACTGAGTGACTGCGTGTTCTGTTTGGCTTCACAATATCTTCCTACCTGATCCTTACTACCTAGCTGCTATTTAGTCTTTGTGCTTTCACTTCATTGAATACTTGACTATGGTTTGCCTAGTGTAGTCTACCTTCCGCTGCATGGTAATAGGTTTATTTCTATCGTTTGTCTTCAAAACCCATTTCTGAAGACTTTCATAAAAATCGCCTATTCACCCCCCTCTAGTCGATATAACACTTTCAATTGGTATCAGAGCAGGTGCTCCCTTGTTCTGTGTGATTCGGTTTAACCACCTGGAGTTTTAGCTATGTCGACTGCAGGGATAATTAAAGTCTCCGCTGCGTGCCCCGTCTTCGATGGAACTGAATATCCCTACTGGAAGAATAAGATGCGCTATGCATCTTGAAGCCATTGATGTCGACCTATGGTATGTCGTCGAGAACGGCGTTCCCAAGGCTGGAGAAGGTGTCACTGCTGCTGATGTCAAGAAATTCGTTCAACTGGACTCTACTGCCAAGAATATCATCTGTGGTCATCTGACCAAAGGACAGTATGGCCGTGTGAGTGCTTTGAAGACATCCAAGCTGGTCTGGGACTGGCTCTCCAAGGTCAATGAAGGCATCTCAACCCAGAGAGATCAGAGAATCAGTGTCTTCGCAACCTCTTCAACCGCTTCAAGCGAAATGACAATGAGAATGTCCAGCACACATTTGACCGGCTCACTGACATCACAAATGAGCTTCAAGCCCTCGGCGCCACTGAGATCACCAAACATGAAATCGTCAAGACGCTGCTGAGATCACTTGATAGTTCATTTGACATCCTGGCCCTGATGATTCAAGAACGTCCTGATTTCAAGACACTCGATCCGTCTGACATACTTGAGAGGCTCAACACACATGAGTTTCAGCTTTCTGAGAAAAGAGATATCTACGGTCCAAACTATGGGCGAACTCGTGCCTTGAAGGCAAAAGCTGTCTCCTCATCTGAAGAAGAATCTGACAGCAGTTCTGATGATCCTGAAGACATTGAAGGGAACTTGCTATGCTTGTCGAAGAAGTTCCAAAAATTCACCAAGAAGAAAGGCTTCAGAAAGTCTTCCGATCAAGCTCAAGGAATGATGAAGCTCTGCTCATGACTACAAGAGGAAAACATGTCACAAGTGCAACTTGGCCACTTCATCTCTGAGTGTCCACAGTGGGACAATGAGAACAAAAGAAGAAGAAGAGCAAGGAATATGACTCTGAAGACAAGAAGAAGAAGAAATATCAAAGTCTTCTTCCAAGTCTTCCTCAAAGTCTTCATCACACAAGAAGAGCTCATTGGCAAGGCACGTGCGTTTGTTGGCAAGGAAATGGATTCAGAGGAGGAGTCGCTTCTGAGGAGGCGGAGGTGGAGTCTGAGGAGGAGTCCGATTCTAGCGTGCAAGTCTGGCTACAGCATACGTTGCCAAGTCCATCTTCAACACTGAAGACAATGACTTCATCGACACCGATGCAAATGACAAGGACTACTCCGCTCACCTACTGCTTCATGGCACGCGGTGCCAAGGTAAACACACGCACTACTCACTATCAAAATCTAGTGACGATGACTCTGATGTGTTCAAACCTAGCTACAAAACACTTGCTAAAATTGCAACTGAACAACAGAAAGCTATGGAACATATTCAAAAACTGTTAGACAGAAGCGATGATCTGTTAGTGCTGAAATGACTCGATCGAATCCTTAATTGAAGACATAAAAAATCTTCACGTTAAGTCAGGAACTTGAAAGTCGTCATGAAACTCTCAACATCATGAAAAGCTTTCCTATGATTATCTTCAAAGGAAGCAAGAACTTTGAGAATTGAGAGCGGCTCATGAAGATCTTCAAAAGGAAACGAGTCACTTCGCGCCAACAGATCAGTCGCTCAGGAAGGATTTGAACCACCATGTCTTAAATGCCTTGAGCGTGATAACTCTACTTCTGTTCTGGATGTTCTACTGCTACTACTATGCAATATCTTCAACTTATTGATGTGGTAACTAACCCCTCTCTGAGGATGCCACTGCTATTGCTGATGAAGAATGCTAGGTTGAAGACATTGCTTGAAACAGGGATGTACAAAAGTCTTCAAAGGGCATCAGACACTATGTGATGTCCTCAAAAAGCAGATTCTGAACCGAAACCCTAGGAAAGAGGGTGTTGGGTTCGTAAGGAAAATGAATGCAGATGGCTCTTACTGGAAACCTGAGCAGTACCCCAAAACCATGTGGGTTGCTGCAAAGGAACCTTCAGCAGATCCATCCAATCTATCTGGCTTCACTTGTGCTAACCCCATTATCATTGATGAATCCTTTGATGCAAACTATATACTGTTTAAGAATCAGAATGGTGAAGTGTTTGCCAGGTACATTGGTACTAACTGCAGGAATGGACCGCCTATGAAGAAGATCTGGGTTCCGAAAGGTGTCTGAGAATCTTCCTGTGAATGTCATCATGACACCTCACGTGAAGAAGACAAACCTCAGACCAAAGGCTTCATACGGTCCAAAGGCTTCATACAGACAGAGGACTCACCTGAGTCGCACTAACGCAAATGTTTTGCAGGGAAATCCATACTCGCTATGAATATGAGAGCGGTTCATCAAACCGCCATGTTCATAAGACCAAGAACTATTCTGCTTATTCTTATGAGTACTAATTTCACCCCTGCAAGACTATTTGCTAGGGCTTCAAAGCCAAAGTTCTCAGATGCTGCACTTAGACTTATTGCTTCTAAGCCACCCTTGAAGATGTGGGTGGTTAAGAAGGCTTAACTCTCTTTTGCAGGGAAAGGTCTCCAGCAGAAAACCAAAATCGTCTGACGCTATTGCTGGGGACCTTAAACATCTTGTAGGGCGCAAGATCAAATGCCCAAATGGTCTTACTATGTACTTCGTACCTGAATCGCTTGCTACTCTCCCTATTAGTCCTAACCTGGATCTAAGCTTTCATAACCCACTGGTTCGTCAAATGTTTTTGCTTCACAATGCTCTTGGTGAAGCCTATCCCCCTAACTGCACTGTAGGGTACGACACCAGCGTCTTCAGAATGGATTATTGACAGTGGGTGTACAAATCACATGACTGGCAAAAGAAGTCTTCTTATGGACTCAACCTTATGTCCATCCGACAAGAGCCACATCACATTTGCTGACACTGGTAAAAGTAAGGTATTGGGTCTAGGTAGAGTTGCAATCTCAAGGGATCAACACATGGATAAAGTCATGCTTGTTGAATCCCTTGGCTTCAACTTAATGTCTGTCTCAATGCTTTGCGATTTAAACATGATCGTAATGTTTGGAAAATATCGTTGCCTTGTACTAATGGAATCTGACAAGTCTCTAGTGTTTGAAGGATATCGAAAAGATGATTTGTACGTGGTAGATTTCTCAGCAGGGCCACAACTTGCAGTATGTCTTCTAGCAAAGGCTTCAGAATGCTGGCTCTGGCATCGGAGGCTTGGACATGCTGGCATGAGGAACCTCCACACCCTTGCGAAGAAGAAGCATGTCATAGGCATCGAGGGTGTCAAGTTCAAGAAAGACCACTTATGCAGTGCCTGTGAAGCAGGGAAGATGACGAGGGCCAAACATCCCTCGAAGACAATCATGACTACTACTCAACCCTTCGAACTGCTTCACATGGATCTTTTCGGTCCCACTCATTACTCAACTCTAACTACTACTGCTTGCCTCTATGGCTTCGTTATTGTTGATGATTATTCTAGATATACTTGGGTGCACATAATCCTTTACAAGACTAAAGTGCAGGATGTCTTCAAACGCTTCGCCAATCGAGCTATGAACAATTTTGGTGCCAAGATAAAGCACATCAGAAGTGATAATGGCACTGAATTCAAGAACACTGGCCTTGATACATATCTTGATACCTTGGGCATCACACATGAATTCTCAGCCCCGTACACGCCACAGCAGAATGGCGTCATCGAACGCAAGAACAGAACACTAATTGAGATGGCCAGAATGATGCTAGATGAATACAAGACCCCAAGAAAATTCTGGCCCGAAGCCATTGATACTGCATGTCATACAATCAATCGTGTTTATCTTCACAAGCTACTGAACAAGACATCTTATGAGCTCCTTACTGGCAAGAAGCCAAATGTCAGTTACTTCAGAGTATTTGGCGCAAGGTGCTGGATCAAGGACCCACATCACACCTCAAAATTTGCACCAAATGCACATGAGGGTTTTATGCTTGGATATGGAAAGGATTCGCACTCCTACAGAGTCTTCAATCTCTTTCATTACAAAGTGGTTGAAACAGTGGATGTACGGTTCGATGAGACCAACGGTTCACAAAGAGAGCAGCTGCCAAGTGTGCTAGATGAAGTTCCATCCAGTGAATCAATCAAGCTAATGGGAACTGGAGAAATTATACCTTCTGAAGCTCATCTTGAAGAAGAACTTATCATTTCAGCACCTGATCAACATGAAGACAATGCTCAGCCTGAAGACATTCCTTCCAACAATGACAATGAACAGCAAGAGCAAAGTCTTCGCCCTGTACATCCTCGCGTTGCCAATGAAGTGCATATTGAAAGAATAATTGATAGCATCAATGCACCTGGTCCACTCACTCGTTCAAGGGTAACTCAGCTAGCAAATTTTTGTGGGCACTTCGCATTCGTCTCAATATCAGAACCCAAGAAATTTGAAGAAGCCTTCATGGAACCTGAATGGATTCAAGCTATGCAAGAAGAGCTTCAACAGTTTGAGCTGAATAATGTATGGGAACTGGTTAAGCGTCCTGATCCACGGAAGCACAATATAATAGGCACCAAATGGATATACCGCAACAAGCAAGATGAGCATGGTCAAGTTGTCAGAAAAAAGCTTGTCTCGTTGCTCAAGGATACACTCAAGTGGAAGGCATTGACTTCGATGAAACATTTGCTCCTGTGGCTAGACTTGAAGCCATACGCATACTGCTGGCCTATGCAAATCATCATAACATACGTCTATATCAAATGGATGTCAAGAGTGCCTTTCTCAATGGCAAGATTGAATAAGAAGTGTATGTTGCACAACCGCCTGGCTTTGAAAATCCAAAACATCCTGACATGGTATACAAGCTCAACAAGGCATTGTATGGCCTCAAACAAGCCCCTAGGGCCTGGTATGACACACTCAAATACTTCCTGAAGAGCAAAGGCTTCATACCTGGTTCCCTAGATCCCACTCTTTTCACGAAGACATATGATGGTGAACTGTTTGTGTGCTAAATATATGTGGATGACATTATCTTCGGCTGCACCAATCAGAAGTACAGTGAAGAGTTTGGATATATGATGCAAGTGCAATATCAGATGTCCATGATGGGGGAGCTGAAGTTCTTCCTTGGTCTTCAAATATGACAACAACGCAATGGCATCTTCATATCTCAAGATAAGTATCTCAAAGATTGCCTGAAGAAGTTCGGTATGCAAGACTGCAAAGGCTTCACAACACCAATGCCAGCCAAACATCATCTGGGTCCTGACGACAATGGTAAAGAGTTCGATCAAAAGGTATACCGCTCCATGATTGGTTCTTTACTTTATCTATGTGCATCTAGGCCAGATATTATGCTTAGTGTTTGCATGTGTGCTCGATTTCAAGCGGCACCAAAGGAGTCGCATCACTTAGCTGTGAAGCGAATTCTTTGATATTTGGCTCACACCCCAACTCTAGGATTATG
Source organism: Triticum urartu (assembly GCF_003073215.2). Lineage (NCBI taxonomy): Eukaryota > Viridiplantae > Streptophyta > Magnoliopsida > Poales > Poaceae > Triticum > Triticum urartu. Next base: position 101,776,936 of record NC_053024.1, read on the forward strand.
GTATCCAAAGGGCTCAGAGTTTGATCTGGTTGGATTCTCGGATGCTGATTATGCTGGTGACAAAGTTGATCGCAAGTCTACATCAGGCACATGTCACTTTCTAGGACGATCACTTGTATGTTGGTCTTCAAAGAAGCAGAACTGTGTATCTCTCTCCACTGCTGAATCTGAATACATTGCTGCTGGATCTTGCTGCGCTCAGCTTCTGTGGATGAAGCAAACACTCAAGGACTATGGCATTCATCTGAAGCAAGTGCCACTTTACTGCGACAACGAAAGCGCCATCAAGATTGCTAACAACCCAGTTCAGCACTCGAAGACAAAGCACATTGAAATTCGTCATCAGTTTCTCAGAGATCATGTTGTGAAGGAAGACATTGATATGATACACGTCAACACTGAAGAGCAATTGGCAGATATCTTCACCAAGCCCTTGGATGAGAAGAGGTTTTGCAAGTCACGGTGTGAGCTAAATATCCTAGAATCCTCAAATGTCCTATGATCAGGCACACATCCTAACCCTTATGCATATTGATGACTTAGATGTGCAACACACGAAATAAAGTATATCTTCAGTCAATGAAGACATACATTCTAAGTGTGAATACATTAATGTGGAATTTGACTTCGGAGCGCCACGATAATTGTGCGCCGTGTCTGGGTCTAATACTTCCTATACGGTGGGTAACGCCACCACCAAACATTCTATTTTGAAGTGTTTCACTCATGGCATTACCTTGCAATGTCTTCACATTTTGTTTGGCTTCGAACTCAACATATTTTCATGGTTATCTTCACTATGTTGATTATAGATATATGTATATATATATGCTAGTGTTCTGTCCTCTACAGCATTCACTTATAGCTATGTATTCATGTTGAATCTTTTGAACTAAGTGAATGTGATCAGACCCCAACTTCTCTATGCTTTCTATCTAAAACTCTATCTCTCCAAGTCATATGCATTCTATTGAAACTGTCGAATGTCTTCTCTGCGTCCTTGTCAGCAGAAGATACAGAGACAACCATTAAGTCCGTTTTCAATGCTCATTCCTCCACATGAAATCCGGAGAAGTAGGAACGACCACCCGACAATCCAGGCGTGCGTGGGACGTGGAACAAACCCCAAAATTCCGCATACTGGCCACGTGTTCTTCAGATGCGAATCGCCAGGGGCACCTGTGTAATAGCACAGTGCCGCCCCTGTGCCTATAAATACACACTCACAGCGGTAATTATCTCCTCTTCCACCCTCGCACGAACCCTAGCGCCACCGCTAGCTCTCGACGACGCCGACGACGAAGCGCTTTGCTGCCGAAACCTCTCCGACGCCGTCTTCACGCCGACCGCGGACATCGTCCTCTCCGCCATCGCCGTAGGTGTCCTCCGTCGCCAAGTTAGGGCACAGACGAGTGAACTGCTCGGCCTCATCTCCCACTCCGTCTAGCAGTTCTCAGTGTGGTAAATAAAACTCCCTTTTTACAGCACCGTTGATCCTATTGATCTGTCACTTTCTACCACAAGCAGTTTCTGTTCACACAAGCTAGATCTCTCTCATACTGCATCTCATAACATGCCTAGTATATTCACTTGTGCTTCACAAAGTAGTTAGATTCCTCACTTGTACTGATCTGTGGATTCGTACAAATCTGGAACCAACTTCTTATCTATGAGTGAATGTCTTCGCACGATGAGGTCAATGTCTTCTAAACTGATTTATCTTCAAAGTCTTCTGAGAATGCATATGACCTCTTCCCCTTCCCTCGCACCTTAATGCTGTCACAGGTACATGTCCGTGGTAGAATCCTTTGGTTCTCATAGTCTGCATTCATTTGCAGAATTCTTACAGCATCACATAAATTCTCCTGAAGCCAGTTCCTGTTGGTCCAGCAAGAGAAAGCCTTTGAAGCCGTTGAACGTTTTGAAGCCTTTCAAGTTAAAGTTTATGGCTTCAGAGAAAGCAGCAAGGAAGGGGGGCAGACAACGTCATGGCGGAACATCCAGAGATCTGCCTGGTGAACTCGCAGAAATGTATAAGACAGATCCTGAAGAGGATTATAGTCAGCTTAAGACCCGAATCCAATGGATTCGACGCTATTGGGCAGAACAATGGTTCAAATACCGCTTCACAACCCAAGAGTATGCTGAGAAAAGTGCCATCAAAAGACCGTGGGGAGACATCTTATACAAGAATCTTCTACCCAGGTCCAGAGATGAAGCTATTGCCCAAAGCTTCTATCCATGCATGGTTCGTGGGCCACAGCCTGATGATGCACATCCGTCGTCACTACTCTGGTGTCGTGACGACAATCTGTTCAAGCGCAACTTCCAGTTTGCCCAAAACTCAGCGAAGCAGAACAAGAAGAAATTTGGGTTAGACTTCAACCCTGGTCCCTCAGCACCAAGGGCAGATGGCACACGAGAAGCAGAACCCAATGTCATCGGTCCTTATGCCAACCTTGAAGGCCTCATCACCCGCATCTTAGTTCAAGGGACCGCAGTGAATGAGCCTCCAGCTGACTCTGAATCAGAAGAAGCTCCTGCAGTGCTGAAGCCAAAGAAGATGAAGAAGCCTAAAGCTTCAAAGCCTGCCTCTTCACCGAAAATCTCAAGGGAGAAGCCACTTGCAACTGCACCTCCTGAAGACAGTGTGCAGTCTGAAGATTTATCACGCGTCTCCAAGCCCCAGAAGGCCAAGATGCCTCTGTCTCACACTGGCAAAGAGCTAACAGCTGCTGCCATCCTGCGCAATGACGACATTGATCTGTCAAGTGATGAAGATCTTGCAGATGACGCTCTTGAGCAACTCATCAAGAGCAAAGAAGAAGCAGAAATCTTCAATGATCTGCCTCTCTTTGATGTCACTATCATCCACAACTTCATTGACGAGTGGTTTGACAAGCCAAACATCAGCTTTGAAGATCTGCAGCTACCTATTGGCCTCAGTGTCGCCTTCCAAGGCGCCATTGCTTCAGAACTTGCTATTGCCCAGCGCATTGTTGAACTGAAGCAGAAGATTGACTATGAAAAGGCTCAGTTCAAGAAGCATATGACCAAGCTCAGCATGCAAGAAGTGAAGAACTTCAAGACAATGATGCACGAGCTCAAGGAAGCCTTTGTGAAGAAGCATGCAGAAGCTCAGGGTTCGCGTGAGCGCATGAAGACTCTGGCTGACAGATGTGTGCAAGCCTATAATGAGGCTGAGAAGCGCAAAGCACTTGGGCGTCCTGGCATCGAACCCAAGATGGCCGCAAAGAAGAAGAAGAAGCCTGCTACAGCTGAATCTGATGCACCAAGGCAAGAAGCAGTTCCGATTGTCTTCCCAACAGGAATGACTGGCTCGAAGCCAAAGAGCCAGTCAACAGCTTCAGAGCTCAAGAAGACCAGAACTGCTGAGGCTGAAGCCAGGAAGAGGAAACACTCTGAAGCCTCTCCTACTGCCCCCACCAAGAAAAAGAGAAAGACCAAGAAAGCTCGGGCTGCTCCCACAGAGCCCTTGATAGTTGAACCCATTTCTATGGTTCATCCTGACGCAGAACATCAACTGACAGTTCATGAGCCTGCTTCCACAGAGGCTCCTGAAGCTGAAGACATTCCAGCAGTTGATCCCATCGCTGCTGAAGACATTGGTCATCATGACAATGTAGAAGATGATGCAGTCCTTCCTCAGTTAGAAAACATCAAACTCATCAGCATTGGTCGTCCACTGACGCCAATTGTACAGGATGCTTCATGGGCGGATCGCCCACAAGAGGAAGAAGACTATGAGGCCCAGCCCACTCCAACTCCACAGGCGTCGTCTGCGTTCCGCAGGCTTCGCAAAGGTCCAAGGCCTCAAGTCTCTGCTGAAGACATTCCGGCTGCATCAGTCGCAGAAGAAGAAGTACCACAAGATCCCACTCCCCTGCTCCACCAAGAAGCAGTTCTCCAGGAGAACGTGCCTGTGACCGACCCTCCAGCTAGTCAAGTGGAGGATGAAAATCTTGAGGCTGCCACAACCAACAACGAAGCTAATGTGGAGCCCTCCCCAGCAAAAGCTTCAGAAGACAGCGAAGCCACTGATGCCGCCACTTCTGTTCCTGAGTCTGCTGCCGGTCCCCAATTCAACTATCATGTTGAGCACAGGCCTCAGGTCCAGAAGCCAATCCCAAGACTGCCAAGGTTTCCAGGTCCTGCATCAGCACCTGACTCCTTCAACATCAATGGCTTCAGGGCAGATAACACGTTCTTCAATAGCTCCAGGAACCCCTACTCAAGGGAAAGGATATCATCTGATCGGTTCTGGAGCTATCCTCAGCGAAGCTATTACTCTTGCATTCTTTACAACCAAGGTCGCATCTTCCCACACAAGCGCCTTGATGTTGAAGCTATAGCTGGTCTGCCCTGTCTAGAAGAAGCGTTGGATTGCTTCAAGCAAGTGGGTCTGCTGCAGTTTGTTACTGATGAAGAGCATTGCATTGAAGAGCTGCTGCTACAATTCTATGCCACACTTCACATCAAAGGGTATAGCAGAGATCCGAAGACTTGGGTCCTGGAGTGGATGACTGGCAACGTTCATCACGAAGCCAATGCATTTGACGTCATTGAGCTCACTGGCTTGCCCACTCCTGGCGATCTCTTCGAGCAAGGCTGTCAGCTGCATGCTGAAGCTATTGAGAGCATCTTTCAGCGACCAGAACCTAATATGAGTCAAATGCTCAGCATGATGAAGCCATTGCTCCAAGATGCTGCGTATCCCACAGAGTTCTTCGTTGAAGACCTTGAGTACCTGCCCAGAACCATCTATCACATCATCAGGAGAACTCTCTGGCCTATCAAAGGGCACTCTCCAAATGCCAAGCTTCAGGGTGCAATGAAGACTTTGGTCTTCTATATACTTCATGGCAAATGCTTCAATGCACAGGACTTCTTCATACGCCAACTTGCTGCATCAGGCATTGATCTGTTTGGTTTGAAATTCTACGCCCCTTGGGTCATGCGGCTGATCAAGCTACACTCCGCCATCTCGTATCAGCCCTCAGCCCGCAACCATCGGATTTTCTTGCCTGACGTGGACATGTCTACTGAAGCAATATATTCTGAGCCTGCCAAGCAACCTCTAAGTCTTCAGAATGCAGAACATCAGAGTTTTACTCAGAACGCTGAAGGCGTTGAAGCAGTTTCTTGGGTGTATCCTTTGGCTGGCACTACACGTGCACCACACCCTGCTTCAACTGAAGCCACTGACAGTGCCACTGCTCCAAGACCCAAGAAGCGCACTCGTGTTCTCAACGACCGAGAGCTTCTTGTGGCTCTACATCAGAAACAAGATAGGCATCATGACTGACTGAAGCGTCAGATGAAAAGCTTCTTGGTGGATGTTAATCGCACTCGAAATCTTGCCACCAAGAATGCGTTCGTTGCCCATGAAACCTGTCGCCGCACATGGAAAGGGCTAACGATGATGCTTTCTGAAGCTGATCTTCAAGAGGATGGCTTCACTGAGAGATTCAAGTTTGACTCCACACCTCCTCGAAGGGCTGTGCTGCTAGGAACTCCATCCCTTGAAGACTCTGAGTTCTCTTCCTCTGCTGCCACAGTGACTGCCAGAATTATTGAGGAAGAAGACGATGCTACTTCACCGCCATATCCTTCAGCACCTCCAAGCTCTTCTGCACCGCCAAACAACACCAACAATCCTGCTACTTCACCTACTCCTCATGGGAACGAGTAGAGGCTCTATGTCTTCAAACCTTTTTGGTCATTACTCACAAAAGGGGGAGAAGCATATGAGATTGATAGTCTTCAAGCGGGTTCATAAGGGCGGGTGCCTTATATTCTGCTTCGTGGTTACAACTCTCGTTTTTTTGCTACATTTGGTTCTTATGAGTTGTAACACTTAAACTAGATGGTCGTCTGCTACTTATTTGCCACCTTGTTTTGCGAAGATAAATTTCGCATGTGCGACGATAAATTCCGCACTTAGCTCATTCTGCAGACGTCCATTTTCCATTATGCATGTCATTATCTTCATATACTTTCACATGCATAGTGGATTGTCATCATAAGCTGAAGTGGATCTCCATAAGTACAACCTGCCATGTGCATTTGCATTCCAAAAGCAAATTAACTTATATGCACATCTTCAGGGGGAGCCCTTGCAACTTATGAAGACAATTCCTTATCCTTTACAATTTGATAGATTATATTCCCCATTGAAAACTTCAACTAGTTTGTCATCAATCACCAAAAAGGGGGAGATTGTAAGTGCATCTAGTGCCACCCCTAGTTGGTTTTGGAGTATTGACGACAAACCTAGTTGAGGGACTAATGTGTTTGTGAGAATTGCAGGATAACACAGGTAGAAGTCCCTCATTGATTCGGTTTTACTACCAGAGCTGACCCCTAAAACTTTATGAAGAAATTGGAGTCAAAGGTGGTATATGAAGATATTCACATTGAAGACTATGACAAGAGAAGACACGATATGAAGCCTATGGAGCTCGGAGACTTAGATCTTTCGTAGTTCTTTTTCTGTTGTGTTGAGTCATAGGAACCACCGTACTGTTAAGTGGGGTCCAAGAGAACCAGTCAAAATGATTGAAGTGATGCCTAAACCAAAAACCTATGTCTTCGAGTGAAGACTATGAGAGCGAATCTTGTCCAGAGTCGGACAAGTCAGCTTTGCTTGTAGCCCAAGTAAAGTTGCCGTGTGAGTT
>NC_053024.1:101784633-101978376 GCF_003073215.2 Triticum urartu
TATTACACTTGAGGACTGTGAATCCTCCAGACGGTTAGGCGTCGCGTTCAGAGCATCCAAGAGACATTGTGGATTGCCAGTGAACGAAGTCTGTGAAGGTTTGGGAGTCTACCTTGAAGACTTACCAGAGTGATTGGGCGAGGACTATGTGACCTTAGCTCAAGGAGAATACGGTGAGGACTTGGTGTCCTGAGCTGCGTGTTCAGGACTGGGTGTCCGGGACTGTGTGTCCTAAGGTTTAAATACCTAGCCGCTCCAACCAGACGTACAGTTGTCACAGCAACTGGAACTGGTCCAACACATCATTGTCTTCAACGAGTCACCGGTTTCATCTTCACTTCCTTTTTCTTACTGTTACTCATTGTGAAGCCATTGCATGCTTGCTCTATCTTTTGTCTTCACAACGTGAACGTATGATCTGTTTGGCTTCATAACTTCTTCCTACCTGATCCTTATTACACTGCAGCTATTTGTCTTTGTGCTTTCACTCTATTGAATACTTGACCATGGCTTGCCTAGTGTAATCTAACTTCCGCTGCATAGTAATAGGCAAAATCTTTGCTGTTTGTCTTCATAACTCCCACGTTTTGAAGACTTTCATAAAAATCGCCTATTCACCCCCCCTCTAGTCGATATAACACACTTTCACCGCCGACAGCCATCACTACCACAACACCGTCAAATTCTCAGCAGATGCATACACGACGCCGCACCAGAGGCGGTACTCTTTAGTATCTGCTCAACTTATTTATCACAGCAAGAAAATAGATCGCCACTGCTTTACTCTAATTTCTTGTCTTGGTTGCGAAGTTGCCTTTGTCCGGTTTGCACCTTCAGATCCGCCATGGCACGATCAACACTATACTCCCAATGCTTATGGTTTTCCCCTTCTATATTCCACACTAGTTAAATCACAGTAGACTAAATTTCAAAATTGGGTCAGTCAATTTTTCAGAGCTCGACGGAGTTCGCCGGTGCGATCGAAGGGGCTCGGGTGGTTGTGGGGCCTCGCCGAATGAAGAAAACTCGACGCGGGTGGGGGTTGGGGCGGGGGTGGGGGTGGGGGTGGCGGAGGAACACAGGCGGTGGGGGGCGGTGGTCCGGCCGGCGGCCCGTGCGGTGTTCTGTATGGGAAGAATCAGAGACGAGGAAGAAGAAGGGTTAGGAGACGTAGGATCTTCATCCAACCGCCTAAAATGGTCGAGAGACAGCTGGGAGTTGCATTCTTTATGCGCTCTGGTTCATCATGTGTGGGCACTACGCAACCAACATTTTATTATCCAAAATCTGCTTGCTCTTCTTTACCATGTTCCTCTTCCGTTCTTCTTTAATATGTACTTTCTCCATTCCTAAATACAAGTCTTTGTATAGATTCCACCATGGACTACATATGGAGCAAAATGAGTGAATCTACACTCTAAAATGTATCTGGATACATCTGTATGTGATCCATAGTGGAAATCTCTACCAAGACTTATATTTTGGAATGGAGGGAGTATGATAGTAGTACAGTATGTTCCTTGTACTGAAGATGAGCAGGGACATTTGCAGTGTAGAGGTCTATGTCGGATTTCGGGTTCCGGCAGACCCTTAAGGTTCGAACACTAGGGTGCGCGCGGAGATTACGTCTTCTACCTCTCCGTCTCGCAAAGATCTAGACTACTGAAAGAACTGCACAAGAGACACAAGATTTATACTGGTTCGGGCCACCGTTGTGGTGTAATACCCTACTCCAGTGTGTGGTGGGTGGATTGCCTCTTGGGGCTGATGATCATGAGCAATACAAAGAAGAACAGCCTCGCGAGGGTCTGTTCTTGGCTGGGGCGATGAACTGCTGGGAGAAGTTCAGCCACCTTTCTCTCTCTCTCTCTCTCTTTCTCTCTCTAGCCAACCGACCGAACCCCCTTGCTATATGGGTGGCTGGTCCTATTTATAGAGGCCCTGGTCCTCTCCCCAAATATCGAGCGGGAAGGGAGCCAACAATGGCGGGCTAATTTGAAGGGGGATAGCAAGTATCAACTATCCTGACAAAAGCAGTCTTCGCCTGCGCAAAGCTCTGGTGATGACGCCGTCTTGGGCTCCACGGTGACCTCCGTCTCGTAGTCCTCCTGGTCTTGGTCTCATTGCACCGAAATGGCAACCTTTGCCTGATGCCTCAGTACTCCGCGGCTGCACTTGCTCCCTTTGCACCAAAGAGGAAAGGAGGACGCTGCGCGGGCTGGCACCCGCCTGGCGCACGGAGTCTTCATGGCTTGCGTCATGGGCACCTCACGAGGTACCCCGCCTTGATCTCTCCGCCTCCTCGCGAGCCAGCCTGACAAGGCCGCGCCTGAGGAAGTTCCATGTCGTCTGCCCCGCGAGGCTTGGCCCCTCGCGAGGGTCTTGAGTCTTGTGTTGATGAAGATGGGCCGTGCTGGGCCCCCTTTTGAGCCACGCCGCAGGCCGCAGGCAGGAAAGTCTGGGGACCCCCGTTCCCAGAACGCCGACAGTAGCCCCCGGGCCCAAGGCGCGCCCGGACTTGGCCGTGCCGAGAGGCGAAAGGGCAAGGGCGAAGCGCCGCGGGCCCTAACAGCCTGCGGCCTTGGGCGCCGCGTGGCGGTTGATGGGACGCAAGTGCTCCTGCAACCGCGCAGGTAGACAAAGGAACGACATCTGCCCAGACTTTGCCTTTTGCTTTCTCCGGTTGCTGCTCAGATCCCCTTTCTTGCGCCTCCCCCTTCTTCCTCCAAATTTCTAGATCTACTCCGGCTGCGTGACCTAGGAAGCCATGGCGCCTCGTCAGTCTCCGACCGAAGCTTGGTACTCACCTGCCCTGGACTTGCCGAACGTGTCCAAGGCGGGCCTTGCCCGGCTGCGCCAGATGGCGGCGGCGCAGGGCATCAATGGGGCGCAGGTGTTCAAGGCCGGCTCCGCCACCCCTGAGGGCCGAGGGAGCACCTTTTATCCTCTCTTTGTAAGCTCCATTGCTGCGGGCCTGGTGCCTCCCTTCTCCGAGTTTTTCTTCTCTGTCCTCCGCCATTACAACTTGCAGGCTCTGCATCTCCATCCCAACTCCATCCTTCTTCTGGCGATCTTCGCTTATTACTGCAAGGCCCACGTAGGGGTGCAGCCTTCAGTGGCCTTGCTGCGCCACTACTTCTCCCTCCGGGTCTCTCGCGGTTCTCCTTCCGCGTGCGCGAGCTTCGTCGCGTATGGCGGCACCATTGCCATCTCGAATCCCGGGAAGAGGATTGAGGGCTTCAGGAGCAAGTGGGTCTTGGTAGATGCCAGGCGCATCCACCCTCGGCTGATCCTGCCCGCGGAGCAGCCTGCGAGCTCCAACGACTGGTGCCGGGCGGAGCTCACGGACCCCCGCGCAAAACTGGTGTTGGAGAAGATGGACGCGGACCTGAGGCCGGTCGGCACGGCAGCGGCAAAGGTTGTCCGGTGCGTTGCTGCTGAGGGAGTTCCTGGAGCACCAGCTGGCTCCAGTCCAGCAGTATTCACCCCCGATGTGGAGGCCTCATCCGAGCCCCGCGGCCTTGGGCGACGAAGATTTGGCCGCGGTCCTCCAATCTCTGGTCGGGGGCGAGGTGGCAAGGTTGGAGGGCGCTCCCAAGCCCTTGTTCCTTCGCGACCACTGGGAGCAGGTGGTGGAGTCCATGCCCATTTTTAACGGGGACGGGCTCATGCCCGTGGCGGCTTCCGTGGGACTGGTGGACGTGCCCTCCGGCGACTCCAGCAAAGAGGAGGACGAAGAGGAGCGGGAAAAGGGGCCTGACTCCGAGGCGACCGACGAAGAGTCGAGGGCCCCCCTCCCCTGGCGCAGGCCCCGCAGTCTCTGCCTTTCTTCGAGCGACGACGACGAGGATGGAGACGAGCAGGTCGGCGGGAGCCTGCCCCTGCCCCGAGGCAGTCTGCAGACGCGCCTTCTGCTTCCGAGGTTGACCCTGCCAGCCGGCTGTTAGGCTTCAAGTTTGGTCGGAGGCTGCCCGAGCCCACCGGCGATGACCCGTACGTGCTTGACCCTTGTCTTTATTTCTTGTTCTACTGCCGAGGCTTGACGTTCGCATCTCTTGAATAGGCTGGCTCCCACGGTGAAGAAGCCGAAGGGGGCTCCTGAGGCTCCATCCGCGGTAGCGCCTCCACCTGTGGAGGGGGGTGACCGTGGCGCGCGGGCTTCTCCCGCCCGGTCATCCTCGCGAGGCCTGGTCGAGCTGGCTGGGGCGAGCTCAGCCCCCATGGCCCAAGTGACTCCTGAGGTGCCTTTGCCCACTGCTGCCACAACAGCCGCTGGGGCGCAGTAGGCTCCGCCTCAGGACGCTGTAGTCTTGCCGTTGCCGCCTTCTTCCCCCGTTCCGCCGACTGTTGTTTCTCCAACTCCTCCTGCCGTCCTGGAGCGTGTTGTTGCTGGACTGGACCGGCTGCGGCAGGATCTTCTTGCCGACCCTCGCCTGGTGGCCGGGCGCTTGGAGCTAGCTTCAGGATGTATTCGCTCCGACGCCTCGATCCGGGCGGCGCTGGTTCAAGCCTCGACGGCCTGCGACGAGGAGAGGCAGGCCGTCCTTGAGACGAAGGCTGCTCGTGACGCAGCCCTGGGGGAGGTGGTTGAAGTCCGCGATCGTTGCAAGGCGCTGGAGGGCGAGCTGCAAGGCCTGCGGGACCAGCTCACGAAAGAGGTTCGTCTTCGCCAGGAGCAAGAAGAAGGCATGAAGGCTCGCGAGGTGGCCGTTGAGGGCCGGGAGGCCAATGCTCAAGAAGCGCCGCGACCGCCTAGGTACGCTGGGGAAGGAGTTGGAGGCGACGAGGGTCGAGTTGGACAGCAAGGCCAAGGTTCTTGCCGAGGATCGCGTGGCCTTCGCAGACATGGAGAAGAAGGCTCGTGCTTCGCTGAAGATGCTCTACGCCAGCGGCCTGGAGAGCCCGCTGGCCGGCGCCGAGGACGGCCCCGCCAAGTTGCTTCCCTTCCTGGTTCGTGCTCTTGAGGATGTCGCCCTTGGCCTTGGCCCCACGGCCGAGGCCGAGGCGCGTGTCCTGTCTTCTGCTGCGCTGATGCGGGTCTTCACCCACATCTACCTTCGCGACCCCAGCGTCGACCTCGACAGCCTGTTGGAGCCAGTAAGCGGCGAGGGTGCTGCCGCCGCTGCCGAGGCCGTGAAGGGTCGCGCTGAAGCTCTGCTGGGGAAGTTCCGGGCCTTCAGTACTGAGTCAAAGCAGGATGCCTCCGGTCCTGCTGCTCCATGAGGCGGGGCCACCCGCGCTGCTCCACCGCCGCCAAGTGACTCCGCTACTGCTCCTGTCCTGCTTTTAATTCCTGCACATGCATCATGCCTCGGGGAGGCGTTTAAACTTGCGTTTGGTGTTGAGACGACAGTATGGACTGTAATATTTGCTTTTAAGTTCCTTGAATTTTATGCTTTTCTTCCCTACTTGCTTGTGTTCTACGCCGGCAGAGCCCGGCCCCGCGCGTACCTCACCCAGCATTAGCCCCGACCGGAAACCAGGACGGGACCAAAGGAGTGAGGGGCTACGGAGACAGTTAGGCTCCTGAGTCGCGATGCTCAGGAGTCCCCCTTGGCGCACGAACAACAAGTAGGGAGGTGTGATGTAGGTGGATCTTCCGTTTTACATCTGCAGAGCCTGACTCCGCGCGTACCTCACCCAACATTAGCCCCGACCGGAAACCAGGACGGGACCAAAGGAGTGAGGGGCTACGGATCCAGTTAGGCTCCTGAGTCGCGATGCTCAGGAGTCCCCCTTGACGTGCAAACAGCAAATGATGAGGCAAAATTCAAGTGGGACCACCGTTCTACGTCTGCAGAGCCCGGCCCCGCGCGTGCCTCACCCAGCACTAGCCTTTCAGAACTAGGGAGTGAGGGGCTACAGGACCAGTTAGGCCCCGGAGTCGCGATGCTCAGGGGTCCCCCTTGACGCTCAAACGGCCTTCATACCTTGGCTCCGCTCGGGGAGAGACGCGCGGTGAACCAGGTCCGAGGGGCCTGGCTGGGTGGCGTACGTCTGGGCGTGACCCAGGCGCAGCCCCCGTGCCCAGCCCCCTCGCGCGGCGCTCCCGACGGGAGGCGTTGCGATGAGGCTAGACACTGAGCTCTGGGCTCCCTGAGGTTGATGCGGCCCGGGGGCCACCCTCAGTTGTTTATCACCAGCGCGGAGCATAGCGCCTCCGCATGTGTACGGGCATAGCCGCTCCTCGGCAGTGTCGTCAGCCAGCGCGGAGCATGGTGCTTCCACTGGTACGTGGGAGGGGGCCCCCCTCCGGGAGGAGCCCCCGGGGCGTGTACAGCCCCGCCCTGACACGTGGCCGGCACGGTAGGGCTAGGTGAGGTGTATCTGGGCACCCGTGAGCCAGCGCAGGACTCACGGGGCCCTACCTCTAGGCGGGTTGCGCCTGGCACTGGGCCTTATCTTGTGCTGTGTTCCTGCAAATTTGGTTAGATGCCGGCACTCTACGTCCTCGGGTCCCGGCCCTCGAGCTTGTCTCAGCCGTCGCTGGTATGCCAGGTCGCGATGCCGTGGACATGGCCAGAGGGTGAGGGCTGGAGAGCCAGTAGGAGCCCTGAGTCGCGATGCTCAGGTACCCCCCCTTTAACATGCAAGTGGTCGACATGGAGAAGAAGAGGTGCCGTGGACAGGCATCAAGTAATCAAGCATGACGGGTGAATACATAGCCGGAAATAAACACAAGGGAGATACATGCCGCTGGGCCTGGCCCGAGCGACTTGGGGATGATGCAGCCCGAGGGGCGCCCCCAACGAAGCAAGCTAACGACATGAAATAAAAGGGATACATACCGCAGGGACAGACCCATGCGGCCTGGGAACGATGCAGCCCTGGGAGGGTGCTCCCAGCTGGAAATGAAACTTGTAAGATGTCACCTGAAGGTGTCGAGGGCGAAGGGGTGTTGGTGCAGCAGACTCGGTAGGCTGCGGAAGCCGATCCTCACGAGCCCCCAGGCCCAGGGGCCTCGGGAGGCTCCGGAGGCACTGGTAGCCCTTCGCGAATCATCTCCATCTCCGCCAAGGCTGTGGAACGCCTGTCTTCTTGAGCCTCCATGATGCCCCTCATGAGGCGCTGGCATGTTGCAACCGCGCTCGGCAAGCCGTAAGGCATGCGAACGTAGCTGTGGGGCGGACCCCCGCAGCGCCCCACTCGCAAGGGCCAGAGGCGCCCCATCATGGCGGCTTGGTTGAGCCTTGGTACGTCGATGCAGACGCGCAGCCCACCATCCTCGCCCGGATGGGGAGCCACAGCCGGTAGACGGCAGCAACCTCTCATGATTCTTGATTCCTGTAGTTCTTGAATGGCCTTGTCGACGAACTCCTGTGGGTCTGACCTTCCTTGCCCTGCTCCTTCTTGAGGGAAACGTGCTTCGTAACACGCCTCCATGTGGTGCCCAAGCGCCTCCCTCGTGACCCTGGCCAGGTCGGTGGCCCTCTGGGGGAGAGCCCCCGAGCCCTGTCTGAGGAGGGCACCGGGCGCGCTTTCCTATGCAATGGAAGGAGGTTCCCCCTGGGAAGATGCGGGCCCTGAGGGGCCCGCCACCCGAGGGGCCGGTCCGGACGATGTCTTCTTCTTCTTGGGGGTGGTCTCGGGAGGCCTCCTGCTTCCGCGATCCGGGTCTTCCAGTGTCGCGGCCTGAAAGGCTCGCTCCAGGGAACACACTGCATCCTTCTCTTCACAAGGCATCGTGATGACTCCGCCACTTCCTGGCATCTTGAGGACATTGTAGCCATGGTGAATCATGGCCATGAACTTGGCCAGCGCTGGGTACCCGAGGATAGCGTTGTACGGCAGGCGGATGTGGGCGACGTCGAAGTCGATGAGCTCGATGCGGTAGTTGTCGCGTGCCCCGAAGGTGACAGGGAGGCGGACCTGCCCAATCGGGACCGTGGAGCCGTCGGTGACTCCGGAGAAGGGCTTGGTTGGCTGAAGCTGGTCGTAAGGAACTTGGAGATTGTTGAACGTTTCCACGGACAGGACGTTGAGCCCTGCCCCACCATCGATGAGGGTCCTGGTGACCAGTACATTGCTGATGACTGGGGAGCAAAGCATCGGGAGGACTCCGACTGTGGCCGCACACTTGAGTTGATCCGCTGAGCTAAATGTGATGGAGCAGGCCGACCACCTGAGAGGGCGCGTTGCTTCAAGCCTGGGGAGGACTGCATTCACTTCGCGGGCAAACTGCTTGAAGATGCGTCGTGAGGCTGGGGCTTGAGCTCCGCCCAGGATGCAGGCGATGGCGCGTGGCTCCTGGAAGCCCCCAGCCCCTTCGTCTTGATGGCAGTCCTCATTTCTCCTTGGCTGAGGCGGCAGTGGAGGGAGGCCTGCGTGGCCCTGTGGGCGATCCTCACGAGGCTGATCCCTCCAGTCCCCCTCGCGAGGCAGGTCTCGCCAGCGATCCTCGCGAGGTTGATCGCGCCACCCTTGGCGCGGGCCGCGGTCTTCCCAGCGTCCTACGTTTCTTCCTCCTCGGCCGTAGCCCCGATCGGCGCGTTTGGGACGACGGCCGATCCTTCCTTCTCGCACGGCGCGGAGTTCTTGGCATTTGTTGGTGTTGTGGGTGTGGAGGTCGTGGTACACACAGTATCGGCCGCCCCTGGAGGACTCGGGCAGATCTTTGCCCCGCTTGGTGTCTGGTTCTGCGGCGAGCACGGCAGCCCCCTTGCGCTTCACGTCCTTGGCCTTGGGCTTCTTCTCTTCTGGGTCTGCGGCAGGTAGCTCGAGGAGGGAGAGGCGTCCCTTCTCAGCCCTGGCGCACTTGGTCGCCAAGTTGAACAGCTCCAGGGAGGTGCACAGGTCTTCATGCATCGCCAGCTCCTCCTTCATCTTGACATCGCGCACACCATCGGAGAAGGCCGAGATGATGGCCTCCTCGGACACCTTGGGGATCTTGAGGCGCGCGCTGTTGAAGCGCTGGATGTACTTCTGCTGGGTCTCTCCGGGTTGTTGCTTGATGCGGCGCATGTCGCTCACGGCGGGTGGCCGGTCGCGAGTTCTTGGAAGTTGGCGATGAAGCGGGTGCGCATCTGGTCCCAGGAAGAGATCGTGCCTGGAGCCAGATTCAGGAGCCAGGTGCGAGCTCCTTCCTTGAGCGCCATGGGGAACTAGTTCGCCATGACCTTCTCGTTCCCGCTGGCAGCTTCGATGCCCAGCTCATAGAGCTGGAGGAACTCTGCAGGGTCAGTCGTGCCGTCGTAACGAGGAGGCAGGTCTGGCTTGAACTTGCCGGGCCACGCGACGCTACGCAGCTCGGTGGTGTAGGCACGGCAGCCTGCGGTGGCCACGAAAGGCTTCGGCTGATGGAGAGCTTGGTCTTGAGGGTCCCCACGCGCTACAGCTAGGAGCAGCGCGGGGTCTTGGCGTGCCGGAGCAGGGAGCACCCGGGCAGCTCCTTGCGGGTGAGGGACTTCTTGGCAGCTCCGTTCTTGCCGCGCTGGCACCTAACGGAGCGGGTTCCGCCCAGGGGCCACGCGCCTTGGAGCCATGGCATCTTCTTGGAGAGGAGGCGGCTGGTACGCTCCCGGAGCTTCGTTGCCCGCGCGGGGCGGGGTGCGGCGCGGCGGAACGGACGGCGCGGGAGAGCCCCCCGCGGCGTGGACGAGCTCGGCGGCACGGTCGAGCCACTCTTCGTAGACGTCGTCGACCGGACGGTAGCGCAGGAGATCGTTTGCCGCGATGAGCGCAGCTCGAGCCTCCAAGGGCGCGCGGAGTGCGCGGGACGAAGAAACAGCTGGTGTGAGCGATGGAGTAGCGGTGCGGCCGTCTTGCCGCACGGACGGATGCTGAGATGACGCTTGCTGCTCGCCCCCCGCCGGGCCGGTGGCGGTGTTGATGGCGGGCAACGGGGAACGACGAGGACGTCCGCCGACGGGCGCTGTCTGGGCGACGCGGGAAGCGATGGCGGCCTGGCGCTCGGCGCAGGCCCGACGAGCATCAGACATGGATGCGACGGTACGAGGAGAACGGGGCGGTGGAAGACAAATTCCGGCGCACCCCTACCTGGCGCGCCAAATGTCGGATTTCGGGTTCCGGCAGACCCTTAAGGTTCGAACACTGGGGTGCGCGTGGAGATTACATCTTCTACCTCTCTGTCTCGCAAAGATCTAGACTACTGAAAGAACTGCACAAGAGACACAAGATTTATACTGGTTCGGGCCACCGTTGTGGTGTAATACCCTACTCCAGTGTGTGGTGAGTGGATTGCCTCTTGGGGCTGATGATCATGAGCAATACAAAGAAGAACAGCCTCGCGAGGGTCTGTTCTTGGCTGGGGCGATGAACTGCTGGGAGAAGTTCAGCCATCTCTCTCTCTCTCTCTCTCTCTCTCTCTCTCTCTCTTTCTCTCTCTAGCCAACCGACCAAACCCCCTTGCTATGTGGGTGGCTGGTCCTATTTATAGAGGCCCTGGTCCTTTCCCCAAATATCGAGCGGGAAGGGAGCCAACATTGGCGGGCTAATTTGAAGGGGGGCAGCAAGTATCAACTATCCTGACAAAAGCAGTCTTCGCCTGCGCAAAGCTCTGGTGATGACGCCGTCTTGGGCTCCACGGTGACCTCCATCTCGTAGTCCTCCTGGTCTTGGTCTCGTTGCACCGAAATGGCAACCTTTGCCTGATGCCTCGGTACTCCGCGGCTGCGCTTGCTCCCTTTGCACCAAAGAGGAAAGGAGGACGCTGCGCGGGCTGGCACCTGCCTGGCGCCCGGAGTCGTCATGGCTTGCGTCATGGGCACCTCGCGAGGTACCCCGCCTTGATC
Source organism: Triticum urartu (assembly GCF_003073215.2). NCBI lineage: Eukaryota > Viridiplantae > Streptophyta > Magnoliopsida > Poales > Poaceae > Triticum > Triticum urartu. Next base: position 101,795,385 of record NC_053024.1, read on the forward strand.
TCTCCACCTCCTCGCGAGCCAGCCTGACGAGGCCGCGCCTGAGGAAGTTCCACGTCGTCCGCCCCGCGAGGCTTGGCCCCTCGCGAGGGTCTTGAGTCTTGTGTTGATGAAGATGGGCCATCTGGGCCCCCTTTTGAGCCACGCCGCAGGCCGCAGGCAGGCAAGTCTGGGGACCCCCATTCCTAGAACGCCGACAGTCTATACGGTCGGTTGTGATGGACACTTTGAGCCTCTTTGATTCGTAGGATCTTGTAAACATGGGAATAGGATTTGTAGTGGCCTGCCCACTTGAATCCTATAAGAATAGCAAGGAAATGCGGGGAGCTGTGTCGCCTTTGAGAGTTACACTAATATTAACAGTACCACACCTTCACTTGAAGAGAGCTGGTATCCAAAGCCTTTCTAGCCGTACCGGCAATACTAGCACATATATTCTAGCAAGTTCCACTTTGCTGATTTTACTCTGATGCTTAAGGTTTTCCCGTTATATCTACACTATGCTCTGTATAGCTGCTTTGTGTCGCACTAGCAGCAGTCCACTCTTGAAGCTACACACTGCAGTGACTTACAAAATTGGCACCAAGGCATTGAGTGCCATTCTGGATGCAATGAAACTCATACGCTACCCACCTATTGATTCTTGTTCAGAATATGATCCTAATGACTATTCTAACCTCGAGGAGTCAAAGGCAGATGGCCTGTCCTGTTCACCCATCAAGGTGCCTGTTCTAATTTGGCAATGTTTTATTGATTGCGGGTATCTTGCATATGTTGTCTTACATTTCTTCTACTTTGTTGCACCGCCATCTGCTTAGTTTACTCATCATATATGTCGAGATGCCATGCCCATCCATTATCATTACATATTCCATCTGTCATCATACCATGTTTTTCCACTCAAATGTTGTTCTTGTGCATCAGACATCAAAAAGGAAGAGGGTGATTGCTGAACCTGAAGGAGCACCAGCAAAGTCCTTGAAAAATGTGGTGGTGCCGGAGAAATCAGACAGCACCCCACTTATATTGGCTGTACAACCAGTGACACAAAACGTAGGACCGACTCCAGCAGACTGTACCCATTCTTCATTGGCCACACCGCCCCACCACACAGGACCTGCACTCCAGCAAAAGGTATACTGATTTCATTTGCCATAGCACCAACTGTACCACAGAAAAATTTCAGTCCAGCAAAAAGTACAGCAAGTCCACCGGCCGAAGACCTATCCCAACTGCAGAGACGGCCAATTCCTGCAGATTGGAACCCCATTCCATTTATTCCCAGTTTAAAAGACAATGCTTTCAATGTTGTTAGGGACTACATGCATATATTCCCATCATGGGAAGATTATTGTGAAGACAAACACTATTTTCACATCTTCCTGTCCAACTTACGTGTAAGTGCTATTATTCATGGTTATTATTTTCCTGTTTTCTGCTGATTGAACACATCAATGATTTACATTACATTGTTGTAACTAGGCGAGGGTCAATCTGGATAGTCATGACGAGCAAAGCTTGCTTGTGCTTTTCAAGGAAGCATTGCAGTAGTATCGGTGTTATCTGAGGAAATCACACTTTGATGGCAAGTCTATAAATGAATTTCCGGTGAAGTCTCTTGTGCTAAATTTAGAAGACATTGAATGGAAAAACCTTGTTATGCACAGGATAAGGTACTGTTTATGAAATCACATGACAATTTGAACTTCTACTTTTCCGCATGTGCCTTACAGATCTTTTTTGCAGGAAATCTACTCGAAGAAGAATTCCGGTTTGACAAGAATGACAGGATCTCACAAATATGCTGCCCGCTGCTTTGCTCTTGTTAGTACCTGTTGTCCTGTATCACTGTACTTGCATACATACCTGGTTCATTATGTGACAGCAGTATGCATGATAGCTTGCTTATCAATTGTTCGCTCCAAATTATCTGATCTGTATGAATGGTTACATTAGTGTAGAATATATCCAATGCCAATGTTTTTTAGCTCTGCATTGTTCTTGTAAGTACATGCTGTCCTTTATCAGTGTACTTATAATGACAGGTAGTTGTTCATGTACCATCACTCTGCGGCTTATTTTCCTTTGCCCTCCATTTTCTATACATCAGATCTATATTTACTCTTACCATAAGGTTGGTACTGAAGAAGTTTAGCTGTGCATTGCTCTTGGCTGTACCTTTTGCTTGTATAGCTGCACTTACATTTATAGCTACTTGGTTATGTAGCATCACTCTTCATCTTATCTTAAATATTCTCCATTTTTTCATATATTATCACATCTATATTTATTCTTAACAAAATGTAGAATAAAGGCAATGCTTTTGAAGAAGATTCTGTGGTAAACTTCTTGAATTGCCCCCCATCAGCATGGACAAGGCCTTTATAGAGCCTGTCTTCACCAATAATGTAAGTTTGTCCATCTCAAGCCTTCAAGCTTTGTTGTATATATTTGGTTAGGCATGACTGCAACAGCTGTTTATTTTTGGTGTTTGCATCAAATTGCTTGTTTAAAGTTTATTATGTAGTTCATAAACAAAAGTTTGTCCTTTCTCAATTTAAGTTTTCAGTTGTACAACCAAGTTCCTTCTTCATACCATGTAAATTAAGCTATACAGAGCAAGTGATCTTCTTTTTCACTGCATCTATGCTTCCGTTCTTCATCCGTAATCCAGTGGTGTGGTGAACCTACCCACTACAGCACAATGTCATATTCTGCAATGTCTTAACTATGAACAATGTCATATCATTCTACTATTATTTAAACCATCTCTTTATTTGCCAATCTGAAATGGTATAAATTGACAGCACACTAACCATTGATACTTATGAGTTCTTGATCTATAATCCAGTGGTGTCGTGAAGCTGCCAACTCCTTCACAATGTCATTTCCTGCCATGTCTTGACCTGAACAATACCATATTGTGTTAATGCAATTTTAAACTATGTCACTTTATTCGTCAGTAAGAAATGTGATGAATTGTCAGCACTGATACTTTTATGTGCAAAACCTGTCATCTATCTGCTTGTTTATCTTTCAGAGTGAGGAAGATATAAGTGTTGAACAAGCGCAGTCTCATCATCTTGCTTAGCTGCTTGCTCTGCAGCTCCCCAGCAGGGCTAACCTTTCTGGAACTCTATTGAAGTGCTGTCAGTTTTGTATATTATTTTGTCGGCGTGTTTATTTGCACTGGTGGCGATCTTTGATGCCCAATGTATGTAATCTGCTTTCTGCTTGTGCTTTATTATCATAGTGGCGAACTTTGATGCCCAGTGGATGTAATATAGTCTAGGTTTTTTCTTATTCACGATGCTACAGTTATTTTACTGTATATATGTCCTATCTTTGCAGCAAACCGGCCAAACCGTAAAATTACGGTACATAGTCAGGCCGTCATGCAATCACGATGTAGGTTGGGCCTGAAATGTGCCGAACAGCTCACGGGCCAGTAGCAGCCCGAAATGAACCCCGGCCCATGATTGTGCGAATCAAATCACAGGCTTTTAACAGGCCAAAATTGTCTCGGTCCTTGTTTGGCCCAATCAGATATCGGCTGCGAGCAGGCCGGATGCAAACCGGGCCGTAGTTAGGCCCAATGATATGACGGGCTTTTAACAGGCCGAAATTAATATAGGGCCAAAATGTTAAACGGGCCCTTAACAGGCCAAAACTAATATCATGCCAAATTACTAAGTGGGCCTTTAGCAAGTGTGTAAGTGCATCTAGTGCCACCCCTAGTTGGTTTTGGAGTATTGACGACAAACATGGTTGAGGGACTAATGTGTTTGTGAGAATTGCAGGATAACACAGGTAGTAGTCCCTCATTGGTTCGGTTTACCTACCGGAGATGACCCCTAAAAATGTATGAAGACATTGAAGACAAAGGTGGTATGTGAAGGTATTCACATTGAAGACTATGACAAGAGAAGACATCGCGTGAAGACTATTGAAAGTGCGTTATATCGACTAGAGAGGGGGTGAATAGGCGATTTTTATGAAAGTCTTCAAAACGTGGGAGTTATGAAGACAGACAGCGAAGATATGCCTATTACTATGCAGCGGAAGTTAGATTACACTAGGCAAGCCATGGTCAAGTATTCAATAGAGTGAAAGCACAATGACAAATAGCTGCAGTGTAATAAGGATCAGGTAGGAAGAAGTTATGAAGCCAAACAGATCATACATTCACGTTGTGAAGACAAAAGATAGAGCAAGCATGCAATGGCTTCACAATGAGTAACGGTAAGAAAAAGGAAATGAAGATGAAACCAGTGACTCGTTGAAGACAATGATGTGTTGGACCAGTTCCAGTTGCTGTAACAACTGTACGTCTGGTTGGAGCGGCTAGGTATTTAAACCTTAGGACACACAGTCCCGGACACCCAGTCCTGAACACGCAGCTCAGGACACCAAGTCCTCACCGTATTCTCCTTGAGCTAAGGTCACATAGTCCTCGCCCAATCACTCTGGTAAGTCTTCAAGGTAGACTCCCAAACCTTCACAGACTTCGTTCACTGGCAATCCACAATGTCTCTTGGATGCTCTGAACGCGACGGCTAACCGTCTGGGGATGCACAGTCCTCAAGTGTAATAAGTCTTCAGATCACACAGACAAGAAGACTTAAGTGATGCCCAATTCTCTCTGGCTTTGGGTGGTTAGGGCTTTTCTCCTCGCTAGGAATTTTCTCTCAAAGGCTTCGAGGTGGGTTGCTCTCAAACGACAAAAGTCGTGCACTGAAATCTGAGCAGCCAACCGTTTATGGTTGTAGGAGGTGGGCTATTTATAGCCACTTGGCAACCCGACCTGATTTGTCCGAAATGACCCTGGGTCACTAAGGAACTGACACGTGTCTCAACGGTCAGATTTCAAACTCTCATGGCAACTTTACTTGGGCTACAAGCAAAGCTGACTTGTCCGGCTTTGGATAAGATTCGCTCTCATTGTCTTCACTCGAAGACATAGGTTTTTGGTTTAGGCATCACTTCAGTCATTCTGACTGGTTCTCCTGGACCCCACTTAACAGTACGGTGGTTCCTATGACTCAACACAAAAGAAAAAGAACTACGAAAGATCTAAGTCTTCGAGCTCCATAGGCTTCATAACGTGTCTTCTTTTGTCATAGTCTTCAATGTGAATATCTTCATATATCACCTTTGACTTCAATGTCTTCATACATTTTTAGGGGTCATCTCTGGTAGTAAAACCGAATCAATGAGGGACTTCTACCTGTGTTATCCTGCAATTCTCACAAACACATTAGTCCCTCAACTAGGTTTGTCGTCAATACTCCAAAACCAACTAGGGGTGGCCCTAGATGCACTTACAATCTCCCCCTTTTTGGTGATTGATGACAAACTAGTTGAAGTTTTCAACGGGGAATATAGTCTGTGAAATTGTAAAGGATAAGGAATTGTCTTCATAAGTTTCAAGGGCTCCCCCTGAAGATGTGCATATAAGTTAATTTGCTTTTGGAATGCAAATGCACATGGCAGGTTGTACTTGTGGAGATCCAATTCAGCTTATGATGACAACCCACTATGCATGTGAAAGTATATGAAGATAATGACATGCATAATGGAAAATGGACATCTGCAGAATGAGATAAGTGCGGAATTTATCGTCGCACATGCGGAATTTATCGTCGCAAACAGGGTGGCAAACAAGTAGCAGACGACCATCGAGTTTTAGTGTTACAACTCAAAGAACCAAATGAAGCAAAAACGAGAGTTGTAAGCACGAAGCAAAATATAGCAAAACATAAAGCACCCGCCCATATGGACCCGCTTGAAGACTATCAACCCATATGCTTCTCCCCCTTTTGTCAGCAAGGACCAAAAAGGTTTGAAGACATAGAGTGTCTACTCGTTCCCAGGAGCAGCAGGGTCGTTGGAGGTGTTTGGCAGTGCAGAAGAGCTTGGAGGTGCTGAAGCAGGTGGCGGTGATGTAGCATCGTCTTCTTCATCAATGATTCTGGCAGTGACTGTGGCAGCAGATGAAGAAAACTCAGAGTCTTCAAGTGATGGTGTGTTGCTCATCACAGCCCTTCTAGGAGGTGTGGTGTCAAACTTAAATCGCTCAGTGAAGCCATCCTCTTCAAGTTCAGCTTCAGTACACATCATTGATAGCCCTTTCCATGTACGACGACAGGTTTCATGAGTGACGAAAGCATTCTTGGTGGCAAGATTTCGAAGACGATTAACATCCACCAAGAGGCTTTTCATCTAACGCTTTATCCAGTCATGATGCCTATCTTGTTTTTGATGAAGGGCCACAAGAAGCTCTCGGTCATTGAGAACACGAGCGCGCTTCTTGGGTCTTGAAGCAGTTGCACTATCAGTGGCTTCAGTTGAAGCAGTGTGTGGCGCACGTGTAGTGCCAGCCAAAGGATACACCCTGGAGATGGCTTCAACACCTTCATCGTTCTGAGTGAAGCTAGTTGGCGTATGAAGAAATCCTGTGCGTTGAAGCATTTGCCATGAAGGATACAGAATATCAGAGTCTTCATTGCACCCTCGATCTTGGCATTTGGAGAGTGCCCTTTAATAGGCCAGAGAGTCCGCCGGATAATGTGATAGATTGTTCTGGGCAGGTACTCAAAGTCTTCAACGAAGAACTCTGTTGGATAAGGAGCATCAGAGGCAGTGGCTTCATCATGGAGAGCATCTGACTCATATTTGGTTCAGGCCTCTGGAATATGCTCTCAAGAGCTTCAGTGTGTAGTGGACAAGCCTTCCTCGAAGAGTTCGCCAGGAGTGGGCAGGCCGGTGAGCTCAATGATATCGAATGCATTGGCTTCGTGATGGACATTGCCGGTCATCCACTCCAGGGCCCAAGTCTTCGGATCTCTGTTGTATCCTTTGATGTGTAGGGTGGCATAGAATTGCAACAGAAGCTCTTCATTCCAGTGCTCTTCATCAGTTATAAACTGCAGCAGACCCACTTGCTTGAAGCAATCCAGCGCTTCCTCTAAGCAGGGCAGACCAGCAATGGCTTCAACATCAAGGCGCTTGTGCGGGAAGATGCGACCTTGGTTGTATAGGATGCATGAATAGTAGCTGCGCTGAGGATAGCTCCAGAACCTATCTGATGAAATCCTTTCCCTTGAATAGGGGTTCTTGGAGCTGTTGAAGAACGTATTGTCTGCCTGAAGCTATTGATGTCAAAGGAGCCAGGTGCTGATGCAGGACCTGGGAATCTTGGCAGCCTTGGGACTGGCTTCTGGACATGAGGCCTGTGCTCAACATGGTAATCAAATTGAGGACCAGCAGCAGACTCAGGAACAGAAGTGTTTGGATCAGTAGCTTCGCTGTCTGCTGAAGCTTTTGGTGGGGAGGGCTCCACATTGGCTTCAGTGTTGGTTGTGGCAGCCTCAACATTTTCAGCCTCCGCTTGACTAGCTGGAGGGTCAGTCACAAGCACGTTCTCCTGGAGAACTGCTTCTTGGTGTAGCGGGGGAGTGGGATCTTGTGGTACTTCTTCATTTTCTTCGGCTGATGCAGCCGGAATGTCTTCAGCATAGACTTGAGGCCTTGGACCTTTGCGAAGCCTGCGGAACAAGACGACGCTTGTGGGGTTGGAGTGGGCTGGGCCTCAAAGTCTTCTTCCTCTTGAGGGCGATCCGCCCATGACGCATCTTGTGCAATTGGCGTCAGAGGACGACCAATGCTGATGAGCTCGCTTTGTTCATACTGAGGAAGGGCTGCATCATCTTGTACATTGTCCTGATGACCAATGTCTTCAGCAGCAATGGGGTCGGCTGCTGGTATGTCTTCAGCTTCAGGAGCCTCTGTGGAAGCAGGCTCATGAACTGTCAGTTGTCGTTCTGTGGGGTGAACCATAGAGATAGGTTCAACTATCAAGGGCTCTGTGGGAGCAGCCCGAGATTTCTTGATCTTTCTCTTCTTCTTGCTGGGGGCAGTAGGAGAGGCTTCAGAGCTTTTCCTCTTCCTGGCTTCAGCCTCAGCAGTTCTTGTCTTCTTGAGCTCTGAAGCTGTTGACCGGCTCTTTGGCTTCGAGCCAGTCGTTGCAGTTGGGAAGACAATTGGAACTGCTTCTTGCCTGATGCCTCTGGTTCAGCCATAGCAGGCTTCTTCTTCTTCTTCGCGGCCATCTTGGGGTCGATGCCAGGACGCCCAAGTGCCTTGCGCTTCTCAGCCTCATTGTAGGCTTGTACACATCTTTCAGCCAGAGACTTCATCCGCTCACGTGAACCCTGAGCTTCTGCACGCTTCTTCAGAAAATTTTCCTTGAGCTCATGCAACATGGTCTTGAAGCTCTTCACTTCTTGCACGCTGAGCTTGGCCATATCTTCTTGAACTGAGCCTTTTCATGATCAATTTTCTGCTTCAGTTCAACAATGCGCTGGGCAATAGCAAGTTCTGAAGCAATAGCGCCTTGGAATGGCGACGCTGAGGCCAACGGGCAGCTGCAGATCTTCGAAGCTGATGTCTGGTGAGGCAAACCATTCGTCGATGAAATTGTGGATGATGGCGACATCAAAGAGAGGCAAATTGTTGAAGATTTCAGCTTCTTCTTTGCTCTTGATGAGCTGCTCTAGAGCGTCATCTCCAAGATCTTCATCACTTGACAGATCATGGCTTCGCTGCGCAGAATGGCAGCAGCTGTGAGCTCTTTGCCGGTGTGTGGCTGAGGCACTTTGGCCTTCTGGGGCTTGGAGACGCGGGATACGTCTTCAGACTGCACACTGTCTTCAGGAGGTGCAGTTGCCAATGGCTTCGCCCTTGAGATTTTTGAGGAAGGGGCCGGCTTTGAAGCTTTTGGCTTCTTTGATTGCTTTGGCTTCGGTACAGCAGGAGCTTCATCAGACTCAGAGTCAGCTGGAGGGTCATTCACGGCAGTCCCTTGGACTAAGATGTGGGTGATGAGGCCTTCAAGGTTGGCAAGGACCGATGATATTGGGTTCTGCGTCGCGTGTGCCATCTGCCCTTGGTGCGGAGGGACCAGGGTTGAAGTCTAACCCAAATTTCTTCTTGTTCTGCTTCGCTGATTGTTGGCAAACTGGAAGTTGCGCTTGAACAGATTGTCGTCACGACACCAGAGTAGTGACGACGGATGTGCATCATCAGGCTGTGGTCCTCGGACCATGCATGGGTAGAAGCCTTGAGCAATGGCTTCATCTCTGGTCCTGGGTAACAAGGTTCTTGTATAAGATGTCTCCCCATGGTCTTTTGATGGCACTTTTCTCAGCATACTCCTGGGTGAAAGCGGTATTTGAACCATTGTTCAGCCCAATAGCGTCGAATCCATTGGATTCGAGTCTTGCGCTGCCCATAATTCTCTTCAGGATCTGTTTTATACATTTCTGCCAGGTCTTCAGGCAGATCTTTGGAAGTTCCTTCACGTCTCTGTCTGCCCCCCTTCCTTGCTGCTGCTTCTGAAGCCATAAACTTTAACTTGAAAGGCTTCAAAACTTTCAAAGGCTTCAAAGGCTTTCTTTTGCTGGACCAACAGGAACTGGCTTCAGGAGAGTTTATGTGATGCTGTAGGAATTCTGCAAATGAATGCAGACTATGAGAACCGAAGGATTCTCCCACGGACATGTACCTGTGACAGCATTAAGGTGCGAGGGAAGGGGAAGAGGTCATATGCATTCTCAGAAGGTTTTGAAGATTAATCAGTTTAGAAGACATTGACCTCATCGTGCGAAGACATTCACTCATAGATAAGAAGTTGGTTCCAGATTTGTACGAACCCACAGATCAGTACAAGTGAGGAATCTAACTACTTCATGAAGCACAAGTGAATATACTAGGCATGTTATGAGATGCAGATTGAGAGATCTAACTGTGTGAAGATAAACTTCTTATGGTAGAAAGTGACAGAACCATGAGATCAAAAGGGGCTGTAAAAAGAAGTTTTATTTACCACACTTGGAACTGCTAGACGGAAGTGGGAGATGATGCCGAGCAGTTCAGTCCTCCGTGCCCTAACTTGGCGACGGAAGACACCTACGGCGACGGCGGAGAGAACGATGTCCGCGGTCGGCGTGAGGACGGCGTCGGAGAGGTTGCGGCAGCGAAGCGCTTCGTCGCCGGCGTCGTCGAGTGCTAGCGGTGGCGCTAGGGTTCGTGCGAGGGTGGAAGAAGGAGATAATGACCGCGGTAAGTGTGAATTTATAGGCTCAGGGGCGGCACTGTGCTATTACACAGGTGCCCCTGGCGATTCGCATCTGAGGAACGCGTGGCCAGTTTGCGGAAGTTTTGGGGTTTGTTCCACGTCCCACGCACGCCTGGATTGTCGGGCGGTCGTTCCTGCTTCTCCGGATTTTATGTGGAGGAATGAGCTATTAAAGCGGACTTTATGGTTGTCTCTATATCTTCAGCTGACAAGGACGCAGTGAAGACATTCGACAGTTTCAATAGAATGCATATGACTTGGAGAGATAGAGTTTGAGATAGAAAGCATAGAGAGTTAGGGTCCGATCACATTCACTTAGTTCAAAAGATTCAACTAAGAAGACATAGCTATAAGTGAATGCTGTAGAGGACAGAATATATATATATATATATATATCTGTAGTCAACATAGTGAAGATAATCATGAAAAATGTGTTGAGTTTCGAAGCCAAATCAACTGTGAAGACATTGCAAGGTAACGCCATGAGTGAAACACTTCAAAATAGAACGTTTGGTGGTGGCGTTACCCACCGTATAGGAAGTATTAGACCCAGACACGGCGCACAATTATCGTGGCGCTCCGAAGTCAAATTCCACATTAATGTATTCACACTTAGAATGTATCTTCATTGATTGAAGATATACTTTACTTCGTGTGTTGCACATCTAAGTCATCAATATGCATAAGTGTTAGGATGTGTGCCTGATCACAGGACATTTGAGGATTCTAGGATATTTAGCTCACACCGTAACTTGCAAAACCTCTTCTCATCCAAGGGCTTGGTGAAGATATCTGCCAATTGTTCTTCAGTGTTGACGTGTATGATATCAATGTCTTCCTTCACAACATGATCTCTGAGAAGTGATGATGAATTTCAATGTGCTTTGTCTTCGAGTGCTGAATTGGGTTGTTCGCAATCTTGATGGCGCTCTCGTTGTCGCAGTAAAGTGGGACTTGCTTCAGATGAATACCATAGTCCTTGAGTGTTTGCTTCATCCACAGAAGCTGAGCGCAGCAAGATCCAGCAGCAATGTATTCAGATTCAGCAGTGGAGAGAGATACACAGTTCTGCTTCTTTGAAGACCAACATACAAGTGATCGTCCCAGAAAGTGACATGTTCCTGATGTACACTTGCGATCAAATTTGTCACTAGCATAATCACCATCCGAAAATCCAACCAAATCAAACTCTGAGCCCTTTGGATACCATAATCCTAGAGTTGGGGTGTGAGCCAAATATCGAAGAATTCGCTTCACAGCTAAGTGATGTGACTCCTTTGGTGCCGCTTGAAATCGAGCACACATGCAAACACTAAGCATAATATCTGGCCTAGATGCACATAATAAAGGCAAAGAACAATCATGAGCGGTATACCTTTGATCGAACTCTTTACCATTGTCGTCAGGCTAGATGATTTGGCTGGCATTGGTGTTGTGAAGCCTTTGCAGTCTTGCATACGAACTTCTTCAGGCAATCTTTGATACTTCTTTGAGATATGAAGATGCATTGCGTTGTTGTCCGTATTTGAAGACCAAGGAAGAACTCAGCTTCCCCCATCATGGACATCTGTATTGCTCTTGCATCATATATCCAAACTCTTCACTGTACTTCTGATTGGTGCAGCCGAAGATAATGTCATCCACATATATTTGGCACACAACAGTTCACCATCATATGTTTTCGTGAAGAGTGGGATCCAGGGAACCAGGTATGAAGCCTTTGCTCTTCAGGAAGTATTTGAGTGTGTCATACCAGGCCCGAGGGGCTTGTTTGAGGCCATACAGTGCCTTGTTGAGCTTGATATACCATGTCAGGATGTTTTGGATCTTCAAAGCCAGGCGGTTGTGCAACATACACTTCTTCTTCAATCTTGCCATGAGAAAGGCACTTTTCACATCCATTTGATATAGAAGTATGTTATGATGATTTGCATAGGCCAGCAGTATGCGTATGGCTTCAAGCCTAGCCACAGGAGCAAATGTTTCATCGAAGTCAATGCCTTCCACTTGAGTATATCCTTGAGCAACGAGACGAGCTTTGTTTCTGACAACTTGACCATGCTCATCTTGCTTGTTGCGGTATATCCATTTGGTGCCTATTATGTTGTGCTTCCTGGATCAGGACGCTTAACCAGTTCCCATACATTATTCAGCTCAAACTGTTGAAGCTCTTCTTGCATAGCTTGAATCCATTCAGGTTCCATGAAGGCTTCTTCAACTTTCTTGGGTTCTGATTGAGACGAATGCGAAGTGCCCACAGAAATTTGCTAGCTGAGTTGCCCTTGAACGAGTGAGTGGACCAGGTGCATTGATGCTGTCAATTATTCTTCAATCTGCACTTCATTGGCAACACGAGGATGTACAGGGCGAAGACTTTGCTCTTGCTGATCTGTGTTGTTGTTGGGAGGAATGTCTTCAGGCTGAGCATTGTCTTCATGTTGATCAGGTGCTGAGATGATAAGTTCTTCTTCAGGATGAGCTTCAGAAGGTATAATCTCTCCAGTTCCCATTAGCTTGATTGATTCACTAGCTGGAATCTCATCTAGCACATTTGGCAGTTGCTCTCTTTGTGAACCATTTGTCTCATCGAACCGCACATCCACTGTTTCAACCACTTTGTAATGAAAGAGATTGAAGACTCTGTAGGAGTGCGAATCCTTTCCATATCCAAGCATAACCCTCATGTGCTTTTGGTGCAAACTTTGAGGTGTGGTGTGGGTCCTTGATCCAGCACCTTGCGCCAAATACTCTGAAGTAACTGACATTTGGCTTCTTGCCAGTTAGGAGTTCATAAGATGTCTTGTTCAGAAGCTTGTGAAGATAAACACGATTGATTGTATGGCATGCAGTCAATGGCTTCAGTCCAGAATTTTCTTGGAGTCTTGTATTCATCTAGCATTGTTCTGGCCATCTCAATGAGTGTTCTGTTCTTGCGTTCGACGACGCCATTCTGCTGTGGCGTGTACGGAGCTGAGAATTCATGTGTGATGCCCAAGGTATCAAGATATGTATCAAGGCCAGTGTTCTTGAATTCAGTGCCATTGTCACTTCTGATGTGCTTTATCTTGGCGCCAAAATTGTTCATAGCACGATTGGCGAAGCGTCTGAAGACATCCTGCACTTCAGTCTTGTAAAGGATTATGTGCACCCAAGTATATCTAGAGTAATCATCAACAATGACGAAGCCATAGAGGCAAGCAGTAGTAGTAAAAGTTGAGTAGTGAGTGGGACCGAAAAGATCCATGTGGAGCAGTTCGAAGGGTTGAGTAGTAGTCATGATTGTCTTCGAAGGATGTTTTGCCCTTGTCATCTTCCCTGCTTCACAGGCACCGCATAAGTGATCTTTCTTGAACTTGACGCCCTCGATGCCTATGACATGCTTCTTCTTCGCAAGGGTGTGGAGGTTCCTCATGCCAGCATGCCCAAGCCTCCGATGCCAAAGCCAGCATTCTGAAGCTTTTGCAAGAAGACATACTGCAAGTTGTGGCCCTGCTGAGAAATCTACCACGTACAGATCATCTTTTCGATACCCTTCAAACACTAGAGACTTGTCAGATTCCATTAGTACTAGGCAACGATATTTTCCAAACATTACGATCATGTTCAAATCGCAAAGCATTGAGACAGACATTAAGTTGAAGCCAAGGGATTCAACAAGCATGACTTTATCCATGTGTTGATCCTTTGAGATTGCAACTCTACCTAGACCCAATACCTTACTTTTACCAGTGTCAGCAAATGTGATGTGGCTCTTGTCGGATGGACGTAAGGTTGAGTCCATAAGAAGGCTTCTTTTGCCAGTCATGTGATTTGTACACCCACTGTCAATAATCCATTCTGAAGACTTTGAAGACGCTGGTGTCGTACCCTACAGTGCAGTTAGGGGGATAGGCTTCACGAAGAGAATTGTGAAGCAAAAACATTTGACGAACCAGTGGGTTATGAAAACTTAGATCCAGATTAGGACTAATAGGGAGAGTAGCATGCGATTCAGGAACGAAGTACATAATGATGCCATTCGGGCATTTTATCTTGCGCCCTACAAGATTTTTAAGGTCCCCAGCAATAGCGTCAGAAGATTTTGTTTTTCTGCTGGAGACCTTTCCCTGCAAAAGAGAGTTAAGCTTTCTTAACCACCCACATCTTCAAGGGTGGCTTAGAAGCAATAAGTCTAAGTGCAGCATCTGAGAATTTTGGCTTTGAAGCCTTAGCAAACAGTCTTGCAGGTGGACAATAATACTCATAGGAATAAGCAGAATAATTTTTGGTCATATGAACATGACGGTTCGATGAACCGCTCTCATATTCATATGCCTGAGTATGGTTTCCCTGCAAAACATTTGCGTTAGTGTGACTCAGGTGAGTCCTCTGTTTGTATGAAGCCTTTGGACCGTATGAAGCCTTTGGTCTGAGGTTTGTCTTCTTCAAGTGAGGTGTCATGAAGACATTCACAGGAAGATTTTCCAGACACTTTTTCGGAACCCAGATCTTCTTCATAGGCGGTCCATTCCTGCAGTTAGTACCAATGTACCTGGCAAACACTTCACCATTCTGATTCTTAAACAGTTTATAGTTTGCATCAAAGGATTCATCAATGATAATGGGGTTAGCACAAGTGAAGCCAGATAAATTGGATGGATCTGCTGAAAGTTCCTTTGCAGCAACCCATGTGGTTTTGGGGTACTGCTCAGGTTTCCAGTAAGAGCCATCTGCATTTATTTTCCTTACGAACCCAACACCCTCTTTCCTAGGGTTTCGGTTCAGAATCTGCTTCTTGAGGACATCACATAATGTCTGATGTCCTTTAAGACTTTTGTACATCCCTGTTTCAAGCAATGTCTTCAACCTAGCATTCTCATCAGCAATAGCAGTGGTATCCTCAGCAGAGGGGTTAGTTACCACATCAACAGTTGAAGATATTGCAACAGCAGTAGCAGTGGAACATTCAGCAACAGAAGTAGCATTATCACGCTCAATGCATTTAAGACATGGTGGTTCAAATCCTTCCTGAGCGGAACTGATCTGTTCGGCGCGAAGTGACTCGTTTTCCTTTTGAAGATCTTCATGAGCCGCTCTCAATTTCTCAAGTTCTTGCTTCCTTTGAAGATAATCATAGGAAAGCTTTTCATGAGTTGTTGAGAGAGTATCAAGACGATCTTCAAGTTCCTGATACTTAACGTGAAGATTTTTTATGTCTTCAATTAAGGATTCAGATCGAGTCATTTCAGCACCCAACAGATCATCGCTTCTGTCTAACAGTTTTTGAATATGTTCCATAGCTTTCTGTTGTTCAGTTGCAATTTTAGCAAGTGTTTTGTAGCTGGGTTTTGAATCACAGTCAGAGTCATCGTCACTAGATGTTTGATAGCGAGTAGTGCGTGTGTTTACCTTGGCACCGCGTGCCATGAAGCAGTAGGTAGGAGTGGAGTCGTTCTTGTCATTTGCATCAGTGTCGGTGATGAAGTCATTGTCTTCAGTGTTGAAGATGGACTTGGCGACGTATGCTGTAGCCAGACTCGCAATGCCAGAATCAGACTCCTCCTCAGATTCCACCTCTGCCTCCTCAGAAGCGGACTCCTCCTCTGAATCCATTTCCTTGCCAACAAACGCACGTGCCTTGCCAGATGAGCTCTTCTTGTGTGATGAAGACTTTGAGGAAGACTTGGAAGAAGACTTTGAGTATTTCTTCTTCTTCTTGTCGTCAGAATGCATATTCCTTGCTCTTCTTCTTCCTTCTGTTCTCATTGTCCCACTGTGGACACTCAGAGATGAAGTGTCCAGTTTTCTTGCACTTGTGACATGTTTTCTTCTTGTAGTCATGAGCAGAAGCTTCATCATTCCTTGAGCTTGATCGTGAAGATTTTCTGAAGCCTTTCTTCTTGGTGAATTTTTGGAACTTCTTCACTAGCATTGCAAGTTCCCTTCCAATGTCTTCAGGATCATCAGAACTGCTGTCAGATTCTTCTTCAGATGAGGAAACAGCTTTTGCCTTCAAGGCACGAGTTCGCCCATAGTTTGGACCGTAGATATCTCTTTTCTCAGAAAGCTGAAACTCATGTGTGTTGAGCCTCTCAAGTATGTCAGACGGATCGAGTGTCTTGAAATCAGGACGTTCTTGAATCATCAGGGCTAGGATGTCAAACGAACTATCAAGTGATCTCAGCAGCGTCTTGACGATTTCATGTTTGGTGATCTCAGTGGCGCCGAGGGCTTGAAGCTCATTTGTGATGTCAGTGAGCCGGTCAAATGTGTGCTGGACATTCTCATTGTCATTTCGCTTGAAGCGGTTGAAGAGGTTGCGAAGAACACTGATTCTTTGATCTCTCTGGGTTGAGATGCCTTCATTGACCTTGGAGAGCCAGTCCCAGACCAGCTTGGATGTCTTCAAGGCACTCACACGGCCATACTGTCCTTTTGTCAGATGACCACAGATGATATTTTTGGCAGTAGAGTCCAGTTGAGTGAACTTCTTGACATCAGCAGCAGTGACACCTTCTCCAGCCTTGGGAACGCCGTTCTCGACGACATACCATAGGTCGACGTCAATGGCTTCAAGATGCATGCGCATCTTATTCTTCCAGTAGGGATATTCAGTTCCATCGAAGACGGGGCACGAGCAGCGGAGACTTTGATTATCCCTGCAGTCGACATAGCTAAAACTCCAGGTGGTTAAACCGAATCACACAGAACAAGGGAGCACCTTGCTCTGATACCAATTGAAAGTGCGTTATATCGACTAGAGGGGGGTGAATAGGCGATTTTTATGAAAGTCTTCAAAACGTGGGAGTTATGAAGACAAACAGCAAAGATTATGCCTATTACTATGCAGCGGAAGTTAGATTACACTAGGCCAGCCATGGTCAAGTATTCAATAGAGTGAAAGCACAATGACAAACAGCTGCAGTGTAATAAGGATCAGGTAGGAAGAAGTTATGAAGCCAAACAGATCATACATTCACGTTGTGAAGACAAAAGATAGAGCAAGCATGCAATGGCTTCACAATGAGTAACAGTAAGAAAAAGGAAGTGAAGATGAAACCAGTGACTCGTTGAAGACAATGATGTGTTGGACCAGTTCCAGTTGCTGTGACAACTGTACGTCTGGTTGGAGCGGCTAGGTATTTAAACCTTAGGACACACAGTCCCGGACACCCAGTCCTGAACACGCAGCTCAGGACACCAAGTCCTCACCGTATTCTCCTTGAGCTAAGGTCACATAGTCCTCGCCCAATCACTCTGGTAAGTCTTCAAGGTAGACTCCCAAACCTTCACAGACTTCGTTCACTGGCAATCCACAATGTCTCTTGGATGCTCTGAACGCGACGCCTAACCGTCTGGAGGATTCACAGTCCTCAAGTGTAATAAGTCTTCAGATCACACAGACAAGAAGACTTAAGTGATGCCCAATGTTCTCTGGCTCTGGGTGGTTAGGGCTTTTCTCCTCGCTAGGAATTTTCTCTCAAAGGCTTCGAGGTGGGTTGCTCTCAAACGACAAAAGCCGTGCACTGAAATCTGAGCAGCCAACCGTTTATGGTTGTAGGGGGTGGGCTATTTATAGCCACTTGGCAACCCGACCTGATTTGTCCGAAATGACCCTGGGTCACTAAGGAACTGACACGTGTCTCAACGGTCAGATTTCAAACTCTCATGGCAACTTTACTTGGGCTACAAGCAAAGCTGACTTGTCCGGCTCTGGACAAGATTCGCTCTCATTGTCTTCACTCGAAGACATAGGTTTTTGATTTAGGCATCACTTCAGTCATTCTGACTGGTTCTCCTGGACCCCACTTAACAGTACGGTGGTTCCTATGTTCCTATGACTCAACACAAAAGAAAAAGAACTACGAAAGATCTAAGTCTTCGAGCTCCATAGGCTTCATAACGTGTCTTCTTTTGTCATAGTCTTCAATGTGAATATCTTCATATACCACCTTTGGCTTCAATGTCTTCATACATTTTTAGGGGTCATCTCTGGTAGTAAAACGAATCAATGAGGGACTTCTACCTGTGTTATCCTGCAATTCTCACAAACACATTAGTCCCTCAACTAGGTTTGTCGTCAATACTCCAAAACCAACTAGGGGTGGCACTAGATGCACTTACAGGCGGCGTGGAAGCAGATCTAGGAGGGTAGACGGTGGCGGCAGGGCGCGGTGGACGAGACAGTCGTAGGAGCGGCGTCGGCAAGGTGGACGACGGCGGGGATGAAGCGAGAGGACGGGATGCAAGGATCCCGGTCCAAAGCCATGGATGAGAGAGGTTGATCTCTTGTAATGGACGGCGGCGTTGGGGTATCAGCTCCGGCATGGTGGAGGAGGACGGCGGTCGATGGGGTGGCGGATGGCGGCGGACGGAGGAGGGTGGGGTGGAGAGGGTGTTTTGGCGTCCACGGAGTACGTATGGGGAAAAGGGAGGTAGAGAGGAAGGGGGGAACCATGTATTCAGGGAACGCTTGTCTCAAATGCGAGGAAATTTACAAACTTAGCCCCCATTTCAAATTTCTACTACATCACAGCAACATTAGTCGGTTGGGGATAGGACGGTAATCTCGCATACACCGAATATTTGTCGACGAGAGTTTGTTTTTGGCGCCCACCATGTATGAATATGAATCGGGGAGGGAGTCGATTTTGGCCGAGGACACACTGTGTTTTGGCGCCCACCGTGTATGAATCCGGGTGAGAGGCGGTTACGTCACATTTGGGTGAAATTACAAACCAACCCCTATCGAAACCTATAGAAATCCAGCAGATAGGCTTTGCATGGCAGGGATAGGCAGTAGTGATTTCCATGTCGCAGATTTTGGTTTCGGGCGGTTACTGCGACTTTCCCCGCTTCATTCAAATTTTGCAGAGTGCACGTTTACCGTGCCAACTCAATTCGAATCCCGTTTGTATTCTATTTTTTTCGGGCAGGATCCATTTTCAATTGGAATTACATTCTATATACATCATTTTTTATATACTTTCAAAAGCACAACAAAGAATTCTGCTCCTTTATATGTATAATATGATTTACAAATACAACGATCTCGAAATCTTAAGGTTGAAATCGAAAAAAATTAACCAAATTATGTTCTACTAAAATGTATGGATCGGTAATATCTACATATTAAATAACATAGATGTGTGTGAATTCATATGAGTATGCATGTTTGATAGATCAATTTTGGTTCGAGTATGGATTACATGTATCATCATCTCGAATTCAAATATTTGAATCCATTTTTTGTTCACTCCTTTCACGCCCATCTCTCTCGCATGCATGCTCCTTCAGGTAGCTATCACTCTCTTTTCTCCAGCTCACCCGCATGCTCACTTCATGTTTCTCCTATCCTCGCAAACATGGCCTCTCGATGTCTCCCTTGAGAAGTGTCACACTCTCCCTATCATTATACATTACACGGTTTTCATTATCTCTCGCGTCTCTACTATTCTCTGGTATCACTCGGTACCTAAGCTTTCTTTTTCACCGCCACACACACGGTCTCCACTCGTCTTTCACTTTATCTTTCTCTCTATGGGATTCTCTCACACACCCTATATGTCTCTACATATGACTCATACCACTAAAATTACTCTCCCTCTCTCTCTCCTGTAGACACAACATTTGTTGCGGTCTCCTTTTCGTCTCCATCCCAGACTGACATTATTCATTTGTTTATCGATCAGACAACCCCGACTACCGTCTCATCTCTCTCTCACACACAGACACACACACACAACTCCTGCTTCCACTCCCCTTCCTGACTACCGTCTCTCTCTCACACGCACAAAACTCTTGCTTTCGCACCCCGACTCGTATTTCTCTCACAAACATTTATCGACTAGCTAGCCTCTAGATAGGTTTATACACCCGCACACTCGTGCTTCCACCATCGCATATATGTCTCTCTCCCGCTCTGTGTATCTATGTAGATTTTTCTTCCCTTCTTGAGACACGCCCTCTCGATCGTGCACACGCACACTATCGCCTCATTTTAAGCTGATACCTATCGCACACACACTCCTTGTGTCTTTGGCACACATGCACTCCGTCCTCCTCCACTCTCCCTCTCTCTCACACACACATGGGATTTTTGCAACAACTAGCAAGATGCCCATGCGTTGCACGGAACATCAAGATGCATTTGTATGAGTAGTTTATCTTGTGGGGGGAAAGGATGAACGAGGGAAGGCCTTATTTGCAAATGTGGAGAGGGGTGTGGGTATCTTTTTGCAAAATTGCCATAGTTTCCTTCCTATCCGTCAGATATAGATCGGACGGCCTATATTGCAGGATGGAAGGCACGCGATCATCACCGACAATGCTTTTTATAAGAGTAGGGATAAAAATAGAGTTGGTGATGATGGTGGGCCTGCCATCCTGCAATGTAGGTCGTCCGAATTATATCTGACGGATAGTAAGGAAAATATGGCAATTTATCCGCACTCTTCAGCACATTTGCAGATAAGACCTTCCCTCATTCATCCTTTTCTCCCACAAGATCTTGATGTTCCGTGCAACGCACGGGCATCTTGCTAGTAAGAGTAGAAATTAGACATATACCACTTCTCGAATCTTGAAACCAACAGCATTCCTCCCTTATCTCATCAAAACCGCCAAAGGAATATATTTTGAGTGAAACATAACATATTTTTAGTGATATACGTATTTCAAAACTAGACTTTTTTTCTATCAAATCGATGAATATGTATTAATCTACTTTGATCGTGTGGCAATGCATTGGCACATTGCTAGTAGTTATTATAATTTTTTGGACACCAGACAAACTGCGGAGTACATATACGAAGAGAAGAGGCGCACGCACGCAGTCGGCCTCTCGTTGTCTCGCACACATGAGTGTTACGTAAAGGCGATGTTAACAAATAAACCCTAAAACCCTAGGTGCATGATTGCTGCATTCGCGGGTACCAGGTACGTGGTGGAGCACCTTCGTATGAATAGTCAGCTCGCGTGATAATTTGATCCGTAGGAGTTGATGGTCGGGACCACAGGTGAACGACTTGGAGCGCGGTGGCTCGCCAGTTGCCACAGATCGAGTAGCCATGTTTAAAATGTTGTTTTTTAGCGGGGTTAATTTAATCTGCATGCATGACTTTCCTCCCCCCACGCTCGTCCAATCCATTGTGACCAGCAATATTTCCACCCCTTCGCTCCCCCGTAATTTACTCCAACAAATATGCCCACATAGTTGTTACTTAACTGCAGGTGCATTGGGTCACTGACATATGGGCCCAACAGGGGTCTGGCCCACATGTCAGTGATGCAACTGGACCTGCAGTTAAGTCAGTGCAGCTCAGTCCATATCTTACGTAGGTGTGCCATTGCTCGCTATAAATATTGTGCCTCCCACGACATCGCTATCTCCTCCCCCTCACGTTCACGTTCATCGCTATCTCCTCCCCCTCCCTCTCACGTCGACCACCATGGCATCGCCCCTCCCAAGCCCTAGGAGCCTCTCGCTGCACCACGCGGACGGTCACGCGTCGCCGTTCCGTTCCTCGCCGCCACTAGTCGAGGAGGACGCGTCGGTGTTCCGCTCCTCGCCGCTATGCGACACGTCGTCGTTCCATTCCTCGCCGCCACTAGTCGAGGAGGACGCGTCGGTGTTCCGCTCCTCGCCGCGACGCGACGCGTCGCCGTTCCGTTCCTCGCCGCCACTAGTCGAAGAGGACGCGTCGGCGTTCCGCTCCTCGCCGTGACGCGTCGATGTGGACGCGTCGGCGTTCCCAATCTCGCCAGCACGCGCGCCGGAGGACGCGTTGGCTCCCCGCTATGAGGAGAACGCCGCACCGCCCGCCGACCCCCCCCCCCAGCCTTGAGGAGCTTTGGAAAGAAATGGATGTCGCCTTGTGGGAGGCTTTGCTCCAGCAGAGCGCGCCACAATAGAGGCACAGAAGAAGGCCGAGGAAGAGAAGCGCACCGCGGAACAAGCTTCCTGGGAGGCCTATGTCGCGTCCGAGAGAGTTAGGCAATTGGCTCTTTGGCAGAAGGCTCGTGCGAGGGCCGTGAGGGTGGTGGAGGACGCTCGTGCCGACGCCCTGAGTGCAGTCGGGCCCAAGTGCCTCATCTACGCTTGGTGGTACGTGGACCGGGTGCACGCTTCCAGCGAGGAGGAGTACCTGTTGGCGCTGGATCACCGGTGAGATCGCGCTCGCCTGCCGGCAAGCCGCCAATCAGCACCTCGCGAGTTGCGAGGCTGAGGAAGAGGCGTTGTGTCGGCGCGCTGGGAAACGGCCGCGCACCAGGGCACTCGTGGCACACCGCAAGCGCTCCTGCGAGCATCGTGGCTTTTAGGAGGAGTATATTTTTTGTTTCGTAAGGCGATCTCATTTGGGACACAAATGATAAATCCCAAACGTTCAGGAATTTTTAGCGTCCTTAATTAAGTATGTAAAAGGGAAAGTTTGGAAACCTTGTGTATTCGTAAGCATTTTGCAAGTACGTGCATATAGCACAAACTTTACTATATACTATCGCACTACACGTCTCTCTCGATATATGCTTGCAGACTGTGCTACTCCCTCCGTCCAGGTCAATAAGTCATCTTTGGTTGTGCACCATGACCAAGAAGGAGGGAAGACTTATACACCTAGACGGAGGGAGTACTACTATTGCATGTCCCCTTTTATAAGGCCCCACATTGGAAAGGTGCATGCATGCAACCATTTCATTGGTTGTATTGAAAGCTATTGTTGTTGGTGCCATGGCTGAAAAGTTAATACACTTCATGTATGCTTTTTTATTGGCTGCATGCATGTGAGAGAGTGCATTGGGAGTGGAATGGAAGAATTAATGTGAGCAAATTACTATGTGTCTTGGTCTAAGAGAAGTTGTCTTTAGGCCTAATAAACCCGGACGGAGGGAGTACGTGCAAATGCACGTTTTAACATTACGATGCGGTTTTTGTAAAAGTAGAAAAACATCACTAGTCAAGCTTGTGAAACGATTCAATGCAAAACAAATGCAAAAATGCTCGTTTGATTGTTTACTTTTAGCTTCCTTCTCTGTGGTTATTTCTCTGTCGTACTTTGTACGGAGTATCTCACTGGTTGGAAAGGCATGCAAATTCCCAAACCTCTTGCTACACCCTGTATCAAATTTTTTGCCTAACAAGTTGTGCCGTGCAATTGGAATTCCAACTTGAGTACTACTACTAGTAGGAGTACCGGGGGCCAGTTCTTTTAAGCTTCTAGATTAGTAATCCCATAACTACTACCTCCGTCCTGGTTTATTGGTCCCCATTGTAATCTGTGTCAAATTTTGATCATAAATTTAACTGATGAAATGTTAGTGCATGTCACATGCACTACTCCATCCGTCTAGGTGAGTAAGTCATCTTAGGTTGTGCACCGTGACCAAGGAGGAGGATAAAACGAGAAACGCTAATGTTTATTTGCTAATTAATAGTATTGCATGCAATGAACTAACCACTGCATGTCGTGTTTGATATCTCAAGTCATTAAAAGCATGCACACTCTTTATCTCTTATTGGTTGATATGTCAAGAAACAAGAAACGAGGTAGAAGTTAATGCACCGTGCCTAAGTGTTTTGGGATTATTAGGTTTTCGTAAGATGACTTACACACCTAGACGGAGGGATTACAATGATGAGGAATAAATCAGTTAAATCTTTGGTCAAAATTTAGCACAAATTACAATGGTGAGGAATAAACCAGGACGGAGTAGTAGTTTAGAAGCCCAAATAAATGAGTAGTACTCTCCACTGTGACTAGTCTTGTGGGAAAAGCTGGGGAAGCCGCCAAAAGAACTGGCCCTAGGAGTAGTAGCTAGCGATCAAGTGTGCGAGATGAACCGAAGAAAGTAAATGCAGGGAGATGAAATGCAAAAAAAGACGGAGGGATGTGATGGTCGCTTGTCCGTTTATTTTACCAGACCACTTATTACTGGGAGTGGTTGGGTTTTGTGATATGACAGCTTTACTGCCGCGCCACGAGCGGGGTGAGAGGTGAGACTCCCGTGCAGTGCCACCCTCTACACTTGTACTACATCGGTCGTGGTTTATTATTCCCCCATTGAATTTGACTAAAGATTTAACTAACAAAATGTTAGTGCATGTCAACAAAAACTATATCGTTGGATTCGTATTTGAACATAGTTTTGAATGCTATAATTTTAGGTGACATGCATCAGCATTTATCGTACTATATATAATGTTAGTTCAATTTTTGGTCGTACTAATCTATAGTAGTAAGGTGCCCAAAACTTGCATCCAAAACTTGTGAAGAAATAACACTTATTGTGCTTTCCCAGAAATGATCTTTAAGAATTACTTTTTTAGTATTGATTGTTATACATGTTGGCTACAGATGACATGGCACTTTCTTATAGTCAACAGTTGGCTATACTATTAAGTAATATTAACCATGCCCTTATACACCTAGACGGAGGGATTAAATCAGGATGACTTGCAAGCGGGCAGAGGAGATGTAAGAAATGGTTCATCGTAAGTCTTTCACCAGTATTGTAGTAAAAATTCATACATGGAAGATTCTAGACTAAACCATAAACGGATACACTTTTATTCATGCGCGATACTCCAATAGAGCAAGATCCTGCATGGAAGTCTCCACATGCTTAGACAGCGGATTACATTGAGTGAAGACTAATGATCAACATTTAACTTGATAATGCGTATGTCCAGGTGAACCTCCTTGGAGTCCCCGTGCACCGCGTCGGCGGGTAAAGGATGCCATGGGTTTTCCAAGTCCGCATTGGCGGGATAGTCCCAGCTCCCCAGAGTCCAAGTCCGTTTGATGAGGCCGGTGTCGCCGCCCACGCGGCCCGGAGGGGTAGTAACACTGACCACGCACCCGTACATCGGCCTCGTGTCAGTGTCAGCGTGAGCGGCATCGCCCCTGACGCACATTACAGAGACGGGGCGGCGGCCTGCGCGGGCCTCGCCGGTGCCCACGATTAAGAGGAAGACGCTGCCGTCCTCCTCCGAGACTAGCAGGCGGCAGTGATCCTCCAGCGACTCCAGCATGGTGAACGGGTAGCACGTCTCGTACTTGATGTTCTCCGCCAAGGGCCAGTAGTGACCGCTGCATGCATCTGTGAGGTGATGCACCATGTCCGCCGGCGAGCCACAAAATGACATCGGGCACTCATAGTAGTGGACGAAGGGCTCCTTGGAGGCATCGACCAGGCCGTCCATGAAACGGGAGTGGCTATAGGGGACGTTGCGCCAATTGAATATATGAGCAAGTTACTACAAGAATTAATCCGAATAAGCACAAAATAAATCATGAATTCTACCACGATTTCGAACAGGAAGGACAGAAACACATACGGTGCAACGGGAGCAGCACCATTGGCGTTGAGGTTGTCGCCCATGTCCAAACACCACATAGACACTGTCTTTGAGCACGGTTCATAGTCGTTCCATGCTCGGGCATTAAAGTTTGTAACAATTTTAGATTAGAATATACTACTCCTCCGGTGCTAGTAGTAGAGCAGAGTCCTACTCTACTACTCTACTCAAGCAAGTTAGGGCATAGCACTATAGGGAGTACCAGTATTGTGATCACTCAAGCAAGTTGTCTAGCATCGACATGACCCTACGCTGCAGGTATGTGTCTCGTAAGTCAAACGGCGTGTTGTAGTCATCATCACCTGTCCACTTCCCGCAGCACATATTCGCTTCTCCATCTTTGTCTGCACATAATCTCATCCAATCTTCCATCCCCGCTAAGGCGCCTCCCCCCTCGTCTGAAACCCAAGCACTAACAATGGCAGAACCAAGCAGCGTCTATCGAAAGAGTGGCTGGAATTCGCTCCCCACAGAGGTAATCAAGCTCATGGTTTCGCGTGTGGACAATCTCAGTACCATGCCGCTCGTCGCGTGCTCGTTGAGGCTGTACCGTTTACTCAAAGCCCTCAGGCCGGAGCTTTTTAAGCCAGCTCCTTGCTTGCTGATGCCGCCTGATCTTCAGAAACGGCGTGTCACGCAGCATAATGATCGTAGGGTGGCGAGCATCAACCCCCTTGACTGTGATCCGATCCCCGTCAGCCTCAACTACATTAACGGTATGTACTGGGTCGGCATGAACACGTCTTGGATGGTGCTCGTCGACGGTCGCGGCAGCTGGATGCTCGTGGATGCTCGTGGAGGTCTTCACTCTTCTTGCCTGCTTACTGCTTCTGTTGCACCCCCAGCCCTGGTTGTTGCTGCTGCTGTTTTCAATGTACAATCAGTAGTATATTTCGTCTGTTGGTTGAATAAATGTGTTGTTAGAACGACAAACACAATGTTTTGGAAGTCGTTGCACGGTTCGATCCTTTAGTGCCCCGTACCGTATGTAGCGCATATAATTTTTCGTACGGAACACATTTTCCACTTGTTGATAACATGCAGCCCACTGATGAAGGCCCATTAGAGAAGCCCATAATTAACTGGAAGGGAGGCTCTCACGTGAATCCGGCCCAGGTACATGCTCATGGTCCCCTAAACATAAATAAGTAAATAAATAAATAAATAAAGCTAAATGATCATGCACCAGTTCTTTGGGAAAATAGGTAGCCCAGTATTTGTTTTTGAAGAATACCCAAGCTAGGCCTATTTGTTTTCTCTGAATTACTGGGCTGCAAATCTTTCAAGACGAGGAGGGATGCATCCCGGCCTGGCTTAAGAGTATGGTCAATGTCTGTTAAAAGTAATATTAAAAGGGGTTGAAAATTCCAAAAAAATTATAGCAAATGTGATATAAGTTTCTTTTTTTGTTTTTGTTCTTCATTGATATCTTATACGTATTTCATTGGATTTAACATGACATAGTACTAATTTATTTTTAATTTTTTTTAGTATGACTATTAATTTTTGGATTAAGAATATTTCGTTCCCTAGCAAAAATTTGCGATTTTTTTCAAAATTTCCCACATATTTAGTTAATTTTTTGACCCTGGTACTGACCAGAAAATGGCCAGCAATTCTAAAATGGAAAACGGGCTGCAATAAATTCCATATGAATTAGAAAATGAGTAAAAATTATAAAAATATTAGCAAATGGGATGTACATGCCACAAATTTTGAGGGTGACTTGTTTACGCAAGGCTTTGTCAGTGAACACACGATTCTAGCAACAGTGACTGTTGGATGTCCATCCAACGGCCGACATGCTTCTTCAATCTCTGATCTTCCTGCTCCAGCCGCCTAAACTACCGCCGGCGTGACTGCCTGCTCCCTCCTCTTGTGGCCCGCTGTGATGTCGCGCAGGCTTCCCCGGCCCACCCTACTCCCTCCGTTGGCCTGGCCGCACGCAATCAACTGTCTCCTTATTACATGAAAAAAAATGATTCCTCCCACTGACATCTGGGGCGCACCGGTTGGGAGGCTGACCTATGGGCCTACTAAGTTGACGTGTACGCAGGGCTTGTCAACTTAGTCAACAAATGATTCTAGCAGCAGTAACCATTGGATTTGAATCGAACGGTCCTGCTGCTTCTTCAATCACTGCTCTTCTTGCACCATCCGCCCAAACCAGCACTGGGGAGACCGCCTGCTCCTGCCTCCAGTGGTCGGCTGTGCTGCCGTTGAGGCCTCATCGCCCCCTACTACTCCTACCGCTAGCCAGGCCCTGCGGCGACGGCAGCCTCACACCGCATCTGAACCAGTGAACCATCGTACTCCTCTCCACATGGGCATCCATTGTCTCGTCTTCCC
This sequence comes from Triticum urartu, assembly GCF_003073215.2. Classification (NCBI taxonomy): domain Eukaryota; kingdom Viridiplantae; phylum Streptophyta; class Magnoliopsida; order Poales; family Poaceae; genus Triticum; species Triticum urartu. The sequence goes on from NC_053024.1 coordinate 101,823,206, forward strand.
TGGCTCTGCGTCGTCCCCTTCCTAGGCCTCGCCGTCATCCACCGCCTTGGTGCTCTCGGCGCGGCATGGTCAACGTGGTCAACGACATTCCATTGGAAGAGTACTGTACGTGGAGAGGCTGACAGCTGGGTCCACGGCCACAGCCCAGTTTTTTTGTGATTTGCCAAGTAAGTCGCTTTGTCAGGCCTGTTGGGCTGCAAATCTTTCAAGACGAGGAGAGCTTTCATTCGGCTGGCCGAGAAAATGGCCCATCAGTACTGAGAAATGGGCTGTACATTTTTAAAACACATCAAACTGGCAATTAGTTTCAAATATCTTTTTTTCATTTCGAGATTTTAAATTACATTAATTTTTATGCATGGAGAATTTGTTGGATTTTATATTGATATACATATATTTTTAAAATCAGTTTGAATGTAAGTCGAAATTTCGGGATTAAAAATAGTTCGGACCGCACCGAAATATGCAAAATTTCCTATAATTTTTTAACCGTGGCCACAATATGGGCTATAATGCTAACAAAAAGAATATGGGCTCCAAAAAACCTTAATAATTAGCAAATGGGCTGTAAATTATTAGAAATAATGGCAGATGGGTTGTATGTTGTTTTCCACAGATTTGAGCCTTTCCTAAAAAAAGGTTGACACACAAGCAGTGACTGTCGGATGGCCATCCAACGGCCGTCGTGCTTCTTCAATCTCTGCTCTTCCTGCTCCAGCCGCTCAAACAAGCGCCGGCGGGACTGCCTGCTCCCTCCTCCCCGCGGCCGGCTATGCTGCCGCGCATGCCTCACCGCCCCACCGTACTCCCATCGCTGGCCTAGCCATCCCTCTACTCACCCACACTTGTTGTTATTCTCCGACGAAGGCAGACGAACCAGTAAACCCTCGTACAGTCATACTCCCCTCCGCGTGGGAAACAACTGCCGAGTCTTCCATGCCTCTGTGTCGTTCCCTTCCTAGGCCTCGCCGTCGTCCACCGCCCTAGTGCTCTCGGCGCGGCCTGGTCAACGTGGTCACCGACCGACATGCATCTGAAGTGGACTGTACGTGGAGAGGCCGGCAGCTGGGTCCATGGCCGCACGCAAGGAAATGCCTCCTTATTACGGGCAAAATAATGATTCCTCCACCTGACATCAGGGACCCACTGAAAGGGCCTCTATATTTCGCGAAAAAAAATGTTACCGCCGCTGACAGCTCGGACCCACCAGCTATATCTTCGCACGCAAGGAAGTGCCTCCTTATTACGCACAAAAAATGAATACTCCCCCTGTTAGCTGGGACCCAGTATAGTGGCAGGCTGACTTGTGGGCCTACTAAGTTGACGGGGACGGAGGGCTTTGTCAACTTAGTCAATATGCACGATTCTAGCTCCAGTGACCATACGATGTCCATCCAATGGACATAGTGCTTCTTCAACCTCTGGTCTTCTTGCTCCAGCCGCCCAAACCAGCGCCGGTCGTGCCTCGTGATCCTGCCTCCCATGGCCGGCTGCGATGCGAAGGAGGCCTCACCGCCCCTACTACTCCCACCGCTGTCCAGGCCATCCCTCTACTCACCCACACCCCCTGTTATTCTGCGGCGACGGCAGCCTCACACTGCAGCGAACCAGTGAACCCTCGTACTCCTCTACGCGTGGGCATCCACCGTCGCATCTTCCCCGGCTCCGCGTCGTCCCCTTCCTAGGCCTCGCCGTCGTCCACCGCCCTGGTGCTCTCAGCGCGGCGTGGTCAACATGGTCAAGGAATGGCTTCCATCGGACGTGGACTGTACGTGGAGAGGCTGACAGCTGGGTCCATGGCCGCAGCAAGGAAGTGCCTCCTTATTATGTGCAAAATAATTATTCCTCCACCTGACAACGGGGACCCACCGGACGGGCCACCGTATTTCGTGAAAAAATGTTTCCCCCCTGACTGCTGGGACCCACCAGCTACATCTTCGCATGCAAGGAAGTGCCTGACAGTCGGGACCCACCTGGTCGAAGCGTACGTAGCGTTGTCATTCTGTTCGCGAACATGTACATGCATATATACTGGTGGATGTAGAGGCGCGCACGTGTCGTAGTAGAGGCGCGCACGTAGCATGTACATGTACGTACAACGGCCAGGGTGCAAGAAATAAAATACAGCCACGTATGTGTACATACGGGCGGGGTCTCGAACGCCTACTCGCGCATACATACGGCCAGGGCTCGTGTACTTGGCTGGGTCGGAACGGAGAAACAGCGTCATCGTCGTGTTCATGGGGAGGCAACGGAATGCGTCGTCTTCATGGGGAGGCAACGGAATGCGTCGTGTTCATGGGGAGGCAACAGAATGCGTCGTGTTCATCGGGAGGCAACGGAACGTGTGGGAGCCAACTGGCTGGGTCGGAACGGAATGCGTGGTCATGTTCATCGGGAGGGCTTGGACAGAACAGGCGGTGGAAACGAGGCCTGGCGTGCCGCAGAACGGAGGAAACGGCCTTGTGTTCGACCGGCCACGTTCGAAACGGGATCCTGTTCATCGAGAGGGGTCTGGCGTACCGCAAAACGGAGGAAACGGACCTCCTACGGTCGAAACGGGGGTCCTGTTGATCGGGAGGGGTGTGGCGTACCGCAAAACGGATGAAAAGGACCTCCTACGGTCGAAACGGGGGTCCTGTTCATCGGGAGGGGTGTGGCGTACCGCAAAACGGGACTCCACGGGATACTGTTCATCTCCACCGTCGACCTCCTCCAGCCTCCACGGGCTACCGTCGACCTCCTCCAGCCTCCACGGGCTCCTGTTCATCCAGCCTCCACCGCGCGCTACTCCACCGGCTACTGTTCAAGGGCACCCCTCCACCTCTACTGTTCATCCAGCCCTCCACACCACGGGGTCCTGTTCAACCACCCCTCCACGAGCACCCCTCCACCGTCTATTGTTCATCCAGCCCTCCACCACACCACGGGGTCATGTTCATCCAGAGGCAACGCCACCGCTCACTGTTCATCCACCCCCCCCCCCCCCCCCCCCCCCCCCCCCCCCCCCCCCCCCCCCCCCCCCCCCCCCCCCCCCCCCGCAATGCTCACTGTTCATCCAAGCGATCGGCTTCAGTTAGCAGCAGTAGCAAAGGAATCGCTCGATCGGGTTCAGTTAACAGTCATCGATCAATCGCTCGGGTTCAGTAACGCGTAGCCTGCAGTGCAATCGCTCGGGTTCAGTTAGAGCCCAACACCTCGCTCGGGTTCAGTTAGAGCCAACGCCTCGCACACACGTGCATACGTGTACGAGAGAAACGTGCATCTCTTGGCCCCCGACCTCCCACCGTAACCGGGAACTCCCCGAAATTTTCCTCCCCCTCGCTTCTACCACGGTTTTTTCCGTCATGGACGGCCCAAAGAATGTCATGCAGCTGCGTCTCCGGCCCGCCCAGGACGAAAAGCCCATTTTCTATCATGATTTTTTGTCATAGAAGTAGGAGCCGACCACATTTATGATGATACCGGGTTTTGTCACAATTATCGTCATAGAAGTGTCATATGTATGACAGGAAAAAAAATTCGTTTGGCCCAAAATGTCACGGATGTGTCTTTTTTTTTAGTGTAAGCTTGATATCATATCTTCTCAGGTTGGCAAAGGTTTCAGCAAGGTCAGTCAGCAGGTCGGATCCTTTACGCGACTTGACCACAATGTCATCCATGTATGCGTCCACATTCCGACTGATTTGAGTGAGCAGACACTTCGGAATCATCCTCATGAATGTAGCTCCAGCGTTCTTGAGACCGAACGGCATGGTGACATAACAAAAAACCCCGAATGGTGTGATGAAAGTTGTTTTTATCTCATCGGGTCCATACAGTCGGATCTGATGGTACCCGGAATAGGCATCTAGAAAAGACAAACGCTCACACCCCGCAGTCGAGTCGACAATCTGGTCGATGCGGCGGAGAGGAAAATGATCTTTTGGGCAGGCCCGATTGATATGCTTGAAGTCAATGCACATGCGAAGTGAGTCGTCCTTCTTGGGGACCATAACAACATTGGCGAGCCACTCGGAGTGGTAAATCTCTCAGATGAACTCAGCTGCCAGGAGCCGAGCCACTTCCTCACCAATTGCTTTTCTCTTCTATACGGCAGACCGTCGAAGATGTTCCTTGACTGGTTTTACTTTCGGGTCGACTCGCAAACGATGCTCAGCCAGTCCCCTGGGTACACCCGGCATGTCAGAAGGTTTCCATGCAAAGATGTCACAGTTCTCACGGAGGAACTGGCTGAGCGCTTCTTCCTATTTGCTGTCGAGTGAGGTTCAGATATGAGTAGGATCAACAGTAGGATCGGTCGGGTGAATATGAATCGGCTTGGTTTCACCGGACGACTGAAATGCAGAATTTGTGGCAAGCTTCTTGGAGCGCAGCAAATCACTCGGATCTGCATTTTTCTAGTATTCTTGCATTTCGACTGCTACCTTTTGTGCATCGGTGATTTTTGAGCCCTTCTGGAAGCACTCTTCTGCCTTCTGCCGATTGCCAGTGATAGTGATCACTCCTCTGGGACCAGGCATTTTTAATTTGAGGTACACGTAACACGGTCGAGCCATGAAACGTGCATAGGCAGGCCTACCCAGAATAGCATGATAAGCACTCTGGAAATCCACTACTTCAAATGTCAAATTTTCCTTGCGGTAATTCTTGGAATCACCGAAAACCACATCAAGGGCGATCTGGCCGAGTGATTTAGCCTTCTTGCCAGGTATAACGCCATGGAAACTCATATTACTTTCGCTAAGCTTGGACATCGGAATCCCCATTCCCTTCAAGGTTTCAGCATAAAGGATATTCAGGCCGCTACCACCATCCATCAGCACTTTAGTCAGTCGAGTGCCTTCAACAACTAGGTCGACCACCAACGCTTGCCTCCCAGGGGTGGCTATACGTGCTGGATGGTCAGACTGGTCGAACGTGATGGCAGTTTGGGACCACTTCAAATAACTTGGTGTTGCCGGAGCAACCATATTCACTTCTCTGTTGATAACTTTCAATCGACTTTTGCTCTCAACATCAGCAAAAATCATCAGAGTGGAGTTGACGTTGGGAAAACCATCATCATCCTCTTCCTTATCTTCCCCCTTGTCTGACTCTTTTTCCTTCTCATTGGGTTGTTTCTCTCGGAACTGCTGGATCAGGAGTTGACACTGCCGAGTGGTGTGTTTAGGATAAATCAGATTACCCTCTTCATCTTTCTTGGTGTGAATGTGACATGGCAAATCCAACACATCATTTCCATCTTGATCTTTCACTTTCTTGGGGTTCCAGGGCCCTTTGGGCTTCCCCTTGAACTTTCCTTGAGCCACAACCAAGGCCTCACCAGGAGCAGCTCTAGGGAGTACTCACCACATCAAACTGACGGTGTCCTGGACTAGGGGGTACTCACCACATCGTCTCCCGATCAGTTGGATTGGGCCGAGGACCCCATGGCCAGTTACTCATGGGCCAGTTCGGACAGCCGAAGACATATACGTGGAAGATTCCACAAGACTTATGATCAAGACAAGGACTCCTCTCCATCGACGTATTCGACTAGGACTCTTGTTATCCTAGGCCTCTGGTATGTTATATAAGCCGAGGCTAGGCTAGTCGGTAGATCATTATGACATTATTCATCATACCCTCAGGTTTTAGACCACAACATATGATCTCGAGGTAGATCAACTCTATACTTGATACTCCATCAATATAAACAAGAGCAGGACGTAGGGTATTACCTCCATCAAGAGGGCCCGAACCTGGGTAAACATCGTGTCCCCTGTCTCCTGTTACCATCGATCCTTAGATGCATAGTTCGGTACCCCCTACCCGAGATCTGCCGGTTTTGACACCGAAAATGGTGCTTTCATTGAGAGTTCCGCTGTGTGATCGGCAAAGGATCAATGGCTCGCCCGCAGATCAACTGTGACGCCGGCATCTTCGTCGTCGGCTCGACTGGTCACCTTGGCTCAACCAAGGACCGCGCTCCATCTCCGATCGTCATGTTCGGACGGGGGCCTTCATCAACATCAACTCCGATCTCTATCAAGATCATGGAGGAATCGTCCATGGAGCTCGGGGGCTCAACGTCAACATTGCCCTCGAGCGACCGTGCCGTTTTTTCGAACAGCGAACTTGTATCCGCTGCCACCACCTCCTCGAGCATCGCTTTGACGATTCCTTTGGTGGAATTGTGCGGAATTGAGTCTACAACAACGTGCAAAATTTTGTCGAGTTCCGATGGAGGAATCTCGGCAATCTACGATATACCGGAGCCTTGTCAAATCTGGATGGGAATCTAGACGAGTTTAGGGCATGGTCTCCAGCACCTAGCTCAAATGTCCTTTGGAAGATCCAACTGTTGAACGGCTGTGGAATTCCTATATCTAACACCCCTCAAAATTTTAGCTCGATCCGACCGTCCAAACTTTGGGAACATTTCGATTAGTGCATCACTTTTCGGGTCTGTTTTCTGCGCGAATACGGATCCGACCCGAATTCATGTTTCTTTATGAACGTGATATGGGACAACCTTCTTAAAGGAATTTTCTCCTAGGGTATTGTGCATTGTTTTTAAACACGTGTCCATCAAATTTTAAGCCTCCTCTGAGGTAATCTTCACTATCATGCTGGTGTCAAACCAGTCCAGCAATATTGCTCCACGGCTGTCGACCTGCGCTAGACACGTCGTCGCCTTTTGAGCCGAGCTCAACTTCTTCAGATCATCATCTCGGCGAGCGAACAAGAGTTCGGAATCACCAAGGATAAATCATCACCAACATCGCCGCCCCGCGGATTACACAGAGCGGGCACACATGCAACGCCGCATGGTCACTTCATCTAACCAGCATTGACCGCGTCACAAGTTACGACCTGCATCGGCATGGCCGCACTGTTGCTTCTTCAAGCCGATCTCCATCACGCCGAACTACTTCAACACCTCGGCTGACACAGCAGCGGCAACGTCTCCTTACCGACCTGCTCTGTCTCCTCGGCTAGACTGAGGGCTTCACCATCTCTTCATCAACTTACTTCGGAGACTTCGGCGTCACCAGCCAACCAGCTTCATCACATTAGCTGGACCACGGGCTTTTCCTCGGTGAGCCAACCTTTGCCAGCATCTCCATGCCACCGCTTCATCACCCATCAAGCAATGGGTGTGCGGATCGAGCCCCAATTTTGGAAGTAACCTTTCTCCAGATTGCTACAACATAAACCAGGTGCTATTAATCCTAGTATTTTTTCTTGCTTGGGTTTATTTTTCCCAAGGAATTATTACTCTGGTTTGTTTCATCATCTGTACACAGGTCTATGAAATGGTGGCCGCATTAACAACGGTCGCGTGGTGGTTTGGTCAGTTTTCATATATAGCTCGGCGAATGTCGCATCCGGAACTCAGACCGGCCTGTGAAGTCAGGCTTTGCCACGCCTTCACCGCGTCACGCCGATGCCCTGCATCGACATTGACTTCGGCGCCAGGCCACATCTCTTTCAATAAATTATTTTTGCGAAAAGCAATTATCCTTTTTGGACCGCACTATTTTATGTGTGTAGGTGATCGACTTCGACTGCGTCACACGGTCACCTTGGCAAACCGACGTTGTTGTCCCAATCGGCATAAATCGGCTCGCGTGATCACCTTGTTGGTAGAATCGCCATACCGACATGTTCGGTTACCTCGGGGACTTCGTCATCATTGAGAGAGCTCTACCTCATCGAGTGTTCGGCACACGGGCCTTATTTCTTTTATTACTCACTTTGCGTAAATTATTAATTATACAACAATTTTTTTATTCCTATTATCTCCGGCTTGCACTATTTTCTGTGCACAGGTAAAGGATTCGGGTCGGGCAGCGCTGTCACCTCGGCGTACCGACGTACCACGTCACCTCGGCTGGACCGAGGGCTTCGTCATTACTTCATTAAGCCACGCCGGAGACTTCGGCGTCGCACTGCCGGCTGCATTGGACGTGCTATGTCGCCACTTCGGAGTGCCAAGCTCTTCACTCCGCCACCTCGGGACCGGCTTAGGGGATGGAATCTTATCCCGCATCAAGCTCGGACCGCGCCGTCAATGCCGAACACATTAACCAGCTAAGTCACTCTCATGCTCAAAGACTTTCAGTTTTAAATTTTGTTCGGTTCGACCAAGCATTTTACTTTTTGGCAAAAAGTTGTTTGTGACAAAATTCCTTGTCAAATCTTTGTTTGTGACTCACAAATTCAAATACCCCGTTTATTTAGGGGCTTCCTTTATGAAGCCTTTCCTCCTGCATATGATTATACTTGTATGGCTTCGTTCCTTGTTCGTGTATTACGCCACAATATGCATCATGTTGACTTAAGTGTTTCGCAAGCTGGGTTGCCTGGCTCCTGTGCTTACCCCTACGTTCCCGACTGATCGGCTTGGGAGTAAAGGGAGCACCTCTGCGATTGTTACTACCGGGTCATCCGAGTTAGTACCTCAGACTGGGTGAAGCCGAAAGCTAGCGCTCTTATTGTTTTCAATTATGGTCGGCACACAACGGAACTCATGAATACAAAAAATCTATTGCACAAGTCTCATAGTAACAATGAGCAACCGAAGAAAGGTATCGGTGGAGGTACTATTTTCTTCGAAGATGCTTCTTACACTTCGTCAGTAATATAGCATAAGTTCCCTGAGCACGCTTTGTCTGTTACAGCTTTATGGCCTGATTGCCTAGTTATCGGAAACACCGTCGATGCTTTCGACAGGTGGAGTACATGACACTTTTCGGTCCTTGACCGAAGAGGGAGAAACCGACGGTCGGTTAAGATGCGTTTAAAGTTCGGGTGAACACAGATATGATATAAGTACTTCGGTACATACAATCATTATACATAAAATTCTTTTACCCAAGTCACTTGGGGGCTCTTAAAATTTATATGAGTTGTTTTATAGTAAATGTGTTTTCTTCTTGGTCGTTGCAAAATCTATTTCTACCGCTCCTTTTTTGACTCGAGTGTATGGTTAATAGCCAGATGGCATGTCTTCTCTCTAAAAGCCGCTCGAGTTTAATTTGCTAAGCTGACCTCGGAGAAGTACTCTGCCTTTGGGATAATGAGCTTGAAGCCGTAGGCTGACCCGCGTGAAGTCTTGAGACTGGGTGTGTCATGTTAAAGCACGACAGAAGCACAATTTTGTTTTCCAATTTTCGAATTGGCACCGAACACTTGATCTTGTTCGGACGTCAAGTTTTTACTGACGTTTTTTGGTTTTCCAAGCTTATGGCACTTTTAAACTATTTGTGTGTTTTCAGCATAAGTCTCGCAGTGCAATGTCGGACACCTTTAGAGATTCGGCAAAAACATTCTCGGATATTGCTATATATGCATCAGTTTCGAATTGTGTCTCCGGTCAATAGTTGGGTTGCCCGGCTCCTGTGCTTGCCTCCTACATTCTGCTTTGTTCGGCTAGGTGCACAAAGGGAGAACCACTGCGATTGTGCTTCCAGCTAGCATGGTTAAGCGCCTCAGTGGAGAAAGCTGAAAACTGACTGTCACAATAAGTGCAAACTGGTCAGCGATCCGATGACTGTGTTAACTATAAGATCGATAGAGGTCACCCCGTGTTAAATGACGGGCCATTCATAACATTGGCCGAAGTGTTTACGGCTTGACCTCGACTGTCGCCGAACACTACCGAGGGCTAGTAACTGGCCTCCCAAACTAAATCCTCAATATTTTGCTCTTACATTAGAGCTGAGGTTTCATGATCATGCTTAGCATGACAACCCAAAGAAAGGAACCGATAGCGGGACTATTTTCTTTGGAAGGTATTTCTTATGTTAAACAGTAATATAACATATCTCTCTGCGACCTTTGTTTATAAAACTGTATGGCCAGATTGCCTTGTTTGTCGTAAATATTTGCCCTCATAAAGGCTTTATAAAGTAGGAAAACACTCCTCGGCTACTGGCCAAAGAGGTTGAAGCTAATGGTCGGTCAACAAAGTTTTGTATAATGCGGATCCGAGCATTAATAATGTAAAGTACTTGGATACATAGAATCATTACACATAATTTGTGATTTCACTCTCGATATCGATCCTTAATTCGGCCACCCGTGCCCGCATTAAGGCTTGGGGGCTACTGGGCTTCGGGCTTATCATTTACTAATATTAAAAGGGCACATCGATCCCCTGATCTGGTGTTGCCACCCGACCAGTGTCTCGGGGGCTACTGCATTGGCAATCCAGTGCAGAAAATTTAAGTGCAATATAGTTTTCGAGGAGATTATGATCCTTGGGTTGGTCGGCCGCACCCAACATGAGTCTCGAGGACTCTGCACACTGCTTTTTATGTCCCGGAGTATTCTGCCGAGCTAGGAGTTGATCCTCAGACCGATTTTGCATATCAACCTGAGTCTCAGCGGCTACTGAGATCAGCGGTCTTATGTCATCCTTCAGGTGCATCTCGGGTTTTAGACCGATACACACCTTGAGGGCTACTCGCTATATATCTGGCAGAGAATAAATTGCGCCAATCAAAAATATTGACAAAAAATCGGCCCACAGTCGGGGTGGTGCACCACCTCGGAAGCAGTCCGGCATAAAGCTCAGGCGCGAGTGGCTGGCTCCATAGAGGGCATTTCCGGCATTAAGCTCGGCTAAACTCCTTCAACTTCTTTGAACCAAGGTGGTCTATGACACCTCGGATATAGTCCAACGTTGGAGCTTGCACATAGTCCGGTGTTGGAGCTCGAATACATCCCGGCGTTGGAGCACGGAAGCGATCCGGCGTTGGTGCTCGTCTGAAAAAAGATACCTCGAATATAGTCCGGCGTTGGAGCTCGGACGTAAGAGGACACTGCCACCCGGGAGCAACTTCAAACCCGAGGTGTGGCATAAAAATTACAAGGCATTGATAAAGGCTGAAGACTTAAAGGGCTCCTCGGATACCTGACGTGTGAGATCTTCAGATTTAGCTCGGCAATCCTCAAGATAGAAGATGGGAAGATTTGTTGAACCAGTTTTCAAGACCGACGACCGAAGATGAAGAACAGTTCGGAAGAACCGAGGAGCGTCCCCAACTTGAAGACCGGTTCAGGGGGCTACTGACGGTGTCCTGGACTAGGGGGTACTCACCATATCGTCTCCCGATCAGTTGGATTGGGCCGAGGACCCCCATGGACGGTTACTCATGGGCCAGTTCGGACAGCCGAAGACATATATGAGGAAGATTCCACAAGACTTAATGATCAAGACAAGGACTCCTCTCCATCGACGTATTCGACTAGGACTCTTGTTATCCTAGGCCTCTGGTATGTTATATAAGCCGAGGCCAGGCTAGTCGGTAGATCATTATGACATTATTCATCATACCCTCAGGTTTTAGACCACAACATATGATCTCGAGGTAGATCAACTTGTACTTGATAATCCATCAATATAAACAAGAGCAGGACGTAGGGTATTACCTCCATCAAGAGGGCCCGAACCTGGGTAAACATCGTGTCCCCTGTCTCCTGTTACCATTGATCCTTAGACGCACAATTCGGTACCCCCTACCCGAGATCTGCCGGTTTTGACACCGACAGCTAGCTCGGCCTTACGCTTCTGTTTCCGATTGGAAGTACCTCCACCGGTGTCCTGGGCGACTGTTTTGTGCTTGCCACTCCGGAGTCGGTCTTCTTCTTCGCCGTTAGCGTATTTGGTGGCAATCTCCATCACCCGAGTCAGGGACATATCTCCTGTCTGACCGAATTTCAGATTTAACTCCCGATACTTAACGCCCTCTTTGAAGGCACAAACTGCTTGGTGATCTGACACATTCTCCACTGTATGGTGTAACGTGATCCATCTCTGGATATAGTCTCTCAGGGTTTCATTCGGTTTTTGCACACAATGCTGCAATTCAGTCAACCCCGTTGATCGCTTGCAAGTACCTTCAAAAGTCCTAACAAACACTTGGGCAAGTTCCTCCCAACTGAATATACTACCAGGTGCTAACTGGTTCAACCATGCTCTGGCCGAGCCTTCTAACATCAGAGGAAGGTGCTTCATCGCGACTTCATCATTGTCACCACCAATTTGTACAGCTACTCGGTAGTCCTCAAGCCAAGTGTCAGGCTTAGACTCACCCATAAACTTGCTGACTCCGGTCGCCAACCTGAAATTGGGAGGAATCACTGCGGCCCTAATGGCTCTGCTGAAACACTCGGGACTTGAAACGTGCACTCTGCCGCCAGTCGGATAATCTCTATCATGGCCTTCTCTGTGTGCTCTGTTCCTATCAACCAGACCTTGAACGAGAATAGATCTCGCATCAAAGCCTGGCTCCCTTGGGTCGACTGGTATTCTTCGCTCACCGCTATGAGGGCGTCTGTCATCATGCCGCTGAGGCACATATGACCCACTCCTCGGAGGAGGTGTGGGCACTCGACGACGGTCATCGTGGCCGAGGCGGTGATCATATTGCTCATGGTTTCTGTACTGGTATTGCCTGTGCCCACGTCCTTCACGCCGCGGGGGCGATCTTGGGCTGTGGGCCGACTGTACTATATCTGCCATCACAAACCTGCTATGAATCCTATTCCGCAACTGAGACACTACCGTGTTCTACTCTCCGACTGCTCGGAGCAAGGCCCGGATCTGCATCAAACCTCTGCCAGCTTCCGACTAGGAAGGCTGAATTGACTCTGCGATTCGGGCTGCAGCTGTGAGATTTTGAATCGGAGTGCAGTATACCTGAGTTTGGGGCGGAAAAATCTGCCGTCGATTGGATTTAGGGCTCCGCTGCCGAGCACGCTCATCGAGTGCATGCTGCAGGTTCTCCAGTCAAGTGCGCTCAGCCAAGTTGGCCAGGCGCGCTTCCTCCAAGGCCCGGGCCTCAGGGGTTTCTCCAATGATAGGAGTGTGAAGTGCATCCATATTGCGGCGGCGAAGCTCTTCCCTCCGCTACGAAGAAAGGGGCTCGGGGCGGTACTCCTCGTGAACGCGCGATGGATCGTCGCCGCCATCACCACCGTCGTCGCGGGGGAAGCCAGGAGGACTGTGTGGTCCGTTGACCATCAAGACTTCCGCCGCGGGATCGCTACTGTCGCACTCGGATGCGGTCTCAACGGAGCCAGTATACAGGTCGAACAGGCCATAGAGAGTTTCGTCGGGCTCGATTGCCGCGACTTGAGAGGTGGCCGACTGGCGGGCCACCGCATGTCTCACCCACCGCTGGAGCCGCGACTGACCGGAACGCTTGTGCCGGCGAACAGCGGGGGACGAGGACACCATAGAGCCGACCGATACTGGGTCGACGGTTGCCGGAGAAGGACGCCGCGGACGTACGCGCGAAAGTGCGCCGCCCCGCGGATGGGAAGCGCTTCGACGTCGAGTGGAGCTTCCTGAAGCCAAGCGGAGTCGTCGGCAACGAAAACGAGCGCGCCGAGACAGATCTCGCGGCCCTCTACCAGTCCGCCGGCGGAAACCATGATGATGAGAATCGGAAAAAATCGCAACTCCACCAAAAAGTCGCTCAGACACCGGCCCCACGGTAGGCGCCAACTGTCGTGGATCTAAGACTGACAGTAGAATGGAGGGTAGGTATGAGGAGGCAAGATCCTAGCTATGGCGAAGTTGTACACACGAGTTTTACGAGTTCAGGCCCTTCGCGGAGGAAGTAACAACCCTACGTCTCGGTGCCCGGAGGCGGTCGACTAGATTATGTATGTGTGTGTTTACAGGGGGTGCGAACCCTTGTGCCAGTGGAGGGGGTGGCTTATATAGAGTGCGCCTAGACCCCAGCCAGCCCACGTTACAAGGGTTTTAAGGTACATAAAGAGGGGGCGTTACTGGTAACGCTAGCAATAAAGTGACATAAATATCTATTAAGTCTATGAAGTAAATGTCCGACCGTTGCTGTGCAGAGTGACTTTAGATCTTCTATCTATCGAGTGGTAGTTGTCGCGGTCGAGTGACTTCGAGTCTTCCGAGTAGGATGCTTCGAGGTTGAGTGGATTATGCTATCCCTTGAATGCTTCTGGTTTTAGGGTGATGTCCTAGGGGAGGGTGTCTAGGTCAGGCCGATGACCCTACCCTAGGTACATAGCTTCATCATCACCCATGCAAACATGACATGGCAGAAACAGATTCATGATAGCAATTTTGCAAGCTCGTGCCACTCACCACAAAGCATTTCATGGAATAACAAGGTAACCAACAGTAAATAGACTTATTCATCAAGCTAAACATGGCAAGAGAAAGTTCATAGGGTACATGGATCACTAGAAAAACACATGGCAAAACTGAAACTCATGTTAACAATCTGCCAGCAACAATTTTAGCAAAACTGCAAAAGTAGAGCATGGAAAAAACTTGCTACCATACTCCATAATTACAACCAGAGACATGAATGGATAGCGCAATACCACATCGTCAAAACACTCTTACTGAACTACCTCAAAAAATGCATGGATCTACTGGTAGCAACAAGTTTATATAGCATCAAAATGTAACAGGGAAAAGACTTAGCAAAAAGTGTCTGAAAACAACAACATCATGAGGCCTACATTGCATGCTTGTGCTAGTCACCACATAGCTCATAAAAATACAAGACATGCAACACTGTAAAGATGGCATGAAGGATATCATAAAACATGTAGACTTCATGCTCATAGGATGCACGCACAAAATGTAACGAAAATGACAAATCATCAAGTTCTGTCAACTTCTAGCAGACAACATCATATAGCACTTTTGAACGAAGATAAGGACATCAATATGGATAGTAACATGCATGAAAATGACACTAACATGAAGAGCATCACGAGGCGAACATTTTTATATATCGTGCATGCAAAACGGAGTTACGGACATGGAGATATGACATTATGAACAGGGGCACATGATGTTAGAATTTCGGGACTTAGCAAAATCTCACCCTCTCAGATCTAGGGTTTGCATGGTTTTCGATGATGGCCGAAGTTCGTTGCCGGAGAATACGAGGAGGCGGCGGCCGGAGCTCGGGGAAGGCGGCCAGAGTGGAAGGAGCTCGCCGGAGCACGGGGGAGGACGTCACCGGACTCGGGGTCGCCGGGTCCGGCCGGAGCGGCGGAAGCGGCGAGGTGGCGGCGCGGTGAGGTTGACGTCGCCGGTTGGCGGAGAGGTCGGCAGCGCTCGACGGAGCAAAAGGCGGCGGACGGCGGCGCGGGGCCTCGGGCGGCGACGCGCGATAGGGGTCGGCACGGGAGGCGGGCAGCGGGCGCCTCGGGCTCGGAGGGCCTCGCTCGGGCTGAGTGGGTCGGTGGCGGTGGGCGGTGGCGATGCCACGTGGCGGCACGGGAGTGGTGTGGAGGCGGTGGCAGACGCGTCCGGCGTCACCCGGACGTGTCCGGCGGCGCGGGGAGAGGGGGAGCTAGGATTTGATCCGGAAAAAGGGGAGGGGAGGCATATTTATAGGTAGGGAGAGCTAGGAGTGTCCAAATGAGGTGCGGTTTTCGCCCACACGGTCGTGATCCAACGACGGAGAGTATGGAGGGGGTTTAGATGGGCTAGTAGGCTGTTTTGGAGGGGTGTTGGGCTGCAAAGATAGAGGGGCTTTTATGGTTACCCGGTTAACCGTTGGGGCATCAAACGACCCCCAAATGGAACGAAATTTGACAGGAGACCTACCAGTGATGTACCAAGGCCACTCGACAAATCTCGACCCATTCCAAGAACGTATTTCTCCCGCTCACGAAACAAGATTTGAGGGTGCAACGGGTGCATGTGGGAGTGTCGGATCGCGAAACGGACAACGGGGAAAATGACCAGATGCATGAGACGAACACGAATGCAAATGCAATGCACATGATGACATGAGATAAAATGCATGACATGAACAAAATGCAAAACAAAAGACAAAACCCAACCACGAAGGGATATCATGTCACATAGCCGGAAAAGGTAAGAGTTGGAGTGACAATTATGGAAAGTTACATCCGGGGTGTTACATTCTTCCACCCTTCAGGAAAATAAGGTACCATCTCAACGTGTTCTCTGGTAGGAACTATCCTAAGACTGCACAGGAGCTGTTTAATCTCAAACACTTCAGCCTTAGAGTAACTGTTGAGAGGGCATTTGGAGCTCTCAAGAATAGGTTTAAGATCCTGGATCAGAAGCCATTCCACCCATACTCCACTCAGGTTAAGCTAGTTATTTCTTGTTGCATTCTGCATAACTGGATTCTCCAGTGGGGCTTTGATGAACACGTGCCCGAGGAGGAAGATGTCGAGCCTGACGATGTTGTTAGCTCCGGCCATGATGTGGAGGCATTTGACAATGACGCTTGGAAGAACAAAAGGTTGGAGTGGGCAAAGGCGATGTGACTTAACAGAGGTCACTGCAGGATTTGAAGAAAATGGAAGAAGAACAAGAAGTAGCAGCAGCAGTAGCAGAATCAGAAGCAGCAGCAGAAGCAGAAGCAGAAGAAGAGGAAGAGAAAGAGGAAGATCTGGTAACAGCAACACCGATAAACTATCCCCTATTTAGCCAATAGCTCTTAATAATTTGAACTGTCATTTGATAGTAATTAGAATGAACTGTCATTTGTTTAAGTAGATGGCGTTACATGTTCAGATTCTGTGTGGTAAGCTCACCACTAGTTAGAAGTGATGACAACACCTTATACAGATTGCAACCAAACATCATGTCATATGTGCGTCTAATGCAATGCGGGCAACCAAACGCCGGGTCAAAAATAGTTGTCTCATGCAACTAAGGGCATGCATTCAACCAAACTATGTGTATCTGAGGTTTTTTGGTCTGCATCCCCTCAAACCGGCTCCATAGAGCCAAACTCATCGGGCCAGGCTAGATCTGCAATGTAACCAAACACGCCCTTAAGTGCTAACCCGATTGAGCTATAGCAGTACGTATCTAGTACCCAACCACCAGCGTCCTCCCAGTACAAGTGAAATGTCTTCGTCTAGCAGTTCAAAAAAAATGTCTTCGTCTAGTGTTTGCCACGCCACGCACTTATTGCTGCAGGTCGGATGCGGCGGCAGAACGCGAGGCATGCTCTCCGCCGTCTCCGGCCTCGCGATCGACCGCCACGCGGTGAAACAGTGAAACCAACCATATATAGGGTGTAATAAGGGCCACGTATGCTATAGTTATTCATTTCAATAAATAAATAAATAAATATTAGTGACCATTTTTCTCCATGTGTAATGTTCTAATATGTTAAATATGAAATTAAATGTATTACTTGTATGACAAGCCCACCTCATATTTCATGTATAGTTAAGGACGTGATTGCCTTTATACATCATACAGCGACGAGTCTAGTGAAAGAGCTTAAACAGGCCCAAACCTACTCTCAAAATAACAATATCTTTTACAACTACTACTAGTACGTTCATCTCAGCTCACATCTACTAGTGTTAAAAATGTTCTTATATTATGGGACGGAGGAAGTACTATCCAATGGCAAACACACAATGCCACACATTTACAGCGAACAGGCACCACACACGAATGTCCAGCCTACATCTACTGTAATCACTAGTTCATGTACTGTTAACTAATTTAGTGTTCAATACAACTTATTTGCAAAAAAGAAGAGTATAAAAATGAGTATGCATGCATGTACTTCTCGCATTGAACCTGAACCTATGCCAGCTAATCTAAACCCAGATAGCCTTCCGTTAACTATTGTGATTGTAATACCTCCTCCAACTTATATGGACAACAAAATGGGGAGATAATGGTTATTTTGCAAGATAAATTCAAATTTTGGTTCAAAATTTCATATATTTTCTCAAAATTCCTAGAAAAAAGTATAGTTAATACTGCATGTTTTAAGTACTTCCTCCGTTTTTTAGTCTGCATATAAGATTTGGTCAAAGTCAAACTTTGTTAACTTTGACTAAGTTTATAGAAAAAAATATCGAGATTCACAATATGAAATCAATATTGTTAGATGCATCATGAAATCAAATTTCATATCATATAGCTTTATTATTGTAGATGTTGATATTTTTTTTTATAAAGTTAGTTAAACTTTACAAAGTTTGACTTTGAACAAATCTTATACTAAAAAGAAACGGAGAGAGTAGTAATTTGGGAAATTCTGAGCTTATTTTGACAACAAGGTTGGGACATCATGTTTTTTTTCAAAAGAGAGCTTAGTTTTCTCGCTGTTGACTTTGTCTACTCTTCATTTTCTTTCTAGATTCGTCACTGACATCTTTGCACCCGATCAATACATCGTGGGTTGCATTACCAAACTACACTCTAGCCCTTGAACCATCTACTGCCGCCACCCACCGCCGGAGGCACTGTGCACCCATCTCGCTGCGTCTGTCCTTCATAAGTTGTCACCTCTGCCGGTATGTCGACACCCTCAACTGTCCCTCTACCCCCTCCGTTTCGTTCTCACCGCTGTTCTTCTTCGACGCTGATAGCCCACCCGACACCTAAAACCGTTAACCTTTGACTCCTCTTCACCGTCGTTGCCCGTCACTCCCGACTCGCTGGCCCTCACCGTGGCCCGTCTCTGCCTTAGGGCTTCGTGTAAATCGACTGACGCATCTAAAAATTCTTAGGAAACTGAGAAACAATAAAACCGCACTAATAAAAAAACTCTACATCGCGAGAAACACCAAACGTACCAACCTCTCCCTCCCACGGATAGAAAGAACAAGGCTGTGGCGTGCCAGATCGTACACCATCTCCGCGTAGCCGTCCCATGTGGCTCACCGCGTCCGTGTCGAACCCATGGCTAGCACCAAACTTACTAATTAGCTACAGTACCAAGGACGTGATCACGCCGCACACACAGTAGCATGACGTTTTTGGTGAACTGGCGATGCACACTGCCACTGTCGCAGTGCCGTGATCGGTCTCCCCGTAAGCTCTAGCTCCAGCCTAGCTAATCAATCGTCGGGTACAAGGCTCCATCGCCGGCGCGCCACGCGTGTGCTGCAAGTACGCACGGCGAAAGTGTCGTGTTGCCCATTCGTTCCTTTGATATGATTGGCATCGTCGTCGTCCTCGGATCTTGCTCATAGCTAGGCAGGAGAGCGAGAGGGTGCGTGCGTGCCCATGAAATTGCCACAGCGACCCAAAAAAGATCGGAGTGGCCGAGGCGCAAGGCAGGGAGGGTGAGAACGACGTTACAGCCGGGATCGATGGGGTCAGACTCGTCGATCCTATCAACGGAGATTACATGGAAGAGGTGGCCGGCCGGTCTCCGTCGACTCTGGCCATGCCCTGAGAAGAAATGCTGCAAAAAAGAACAAAATTGAGGAGAGAGTATAGCTCGCACGTCATCGCGAAAACGAAACATGATCCATGAGATGCGTTGTTTCTGAGGAAGCAATGGGTGATCCGGGTACACCAAACACTAGCGACTATCATCATTGTTGGAAATGCCTACTGGGCTACTACCCCTGCCAAGGCGAGAGCGACCGGGCCAACGGGCCACAGAATCGTTAGCAGAAAGACAGCAATGCTCTATCTACTGTAGGCAACCAATTCCTACGTGAATTACGTAATGGATTTGGTGGCAGTTTTTCGTCGGAGGAAATCAGGGGAGGGGGGCCACCTGGTTGAATTCAGGGAGGGTGAAGAGTTTAGTTAAGGCAAATTACCTCACAACACGTGGCACAGATGTAGCATTTTTGGCGGAAAAGGCCCTTCATGATTGGTCACCATTCCGATCGACTCAACAGGGACACTAATCTTTTGAAAATTTTCTGTGCAATCCTCATAATTTTACATGCCATTTATTGTTGATAAGATTTTTCTTTTTTGCCAAAAGATCAAATCAATTATAAAAATTCATTGAAAGCACAAAGTATCTCAAACATAATAAAAACTAGAAGGGTTGGGTGCGCTTTGCTGCGCCGTTGGTGTTATTGTGTGATATCATAATTTTTGTTTGTTATTTGGTTTGGCACGTGGGAAAGATGTAGTGTGTTTTCTTTTTTATATTATGGGCTTTTTTACGGTGCACTTTCGTTTTAGCTGCTAATCAACTCATACTTATATGTAAGTTTCTTGCACAGTGGCCTTTTTTTTGCGAAAACCTTCTAATCTATTCATGTTCAATCATGGCAATACAACGAATATCAGAAATAATAAAAATTACAACCAGGTCCATAGACCATCTAGCGACGACTACAAGCACTGAAGCGAGCCGAAGGCGTGCCGCCGTCATCGCCCCTCCCTCGCCGGAGCCGGGCAAAACCTGTTATAGTAGACAGTCGGGAGTTGTCGTGCTAAGGACCCATAGAGCCAGCGCAACAGAATAGCAATCGCCGCCGATGAAGAGTAGCGTAGATTGGAAGGATCCAACCTGAAACACAAACCTAGACGAACTACGATCAGATCCGAGCAAATCCATCAAGGATAGATCAGCCGGAGACACGCCTTCACACGCCCATCGATGATGCTAGACACACCATCGGAACAGGGGCTAGGCGGGGAGAAACTTATTCCATCTTTAGGGAGCCGCCGTTGTCTCGTCTTCCTGAGCAGGATACAAACCCTAACAAAAGTTAAAGAAACATCTAAAATCGAAGCCCTCCCACCGGCAAGGGCCGGGATCCACCACGCTGTCATGGCCCTAAGGCCAGGCCACCGGAGACGAGGCGAACCGGCGGCGACGTCGACGCGAGGCAAAGGAACCGTAAGTTTTCTTGGGGAGGAGGCTAAGCCTTGAGCGGTCTTGACAAGCTGTTAGCCTTGCACAGTGGCCTATTGGTGCTATAGTGACATGTTGGCACATTTTTTAAAGGTGCGAGAGGGAGCTCAAAATGATGTGTTTTTATGGGCTGATTGTTGTTCATTACTTTGAGAAATAATTGACCCGGTCAAAATCGTGAATCAAATCCAAAATTGAGCATCTCAATTGAATAAGGGAGCTCCTTGAGAAATCATTGGCTCGGTCAAAATTTGTGAACCAAATCTAAAATTGAACACCTCAATTAAATGAGAGAGCTTCAAAATTAGGGAGTATAGGGAGTTAGATATTATATCGGGATTCCTAGACCACTGAATGACCGGTACTGCCGTCAGAACAAGCCGCCGATGCGTCGTTGTCGCCGCTCCTCTACCGAAGCTAGCTTGACCTTACAGCCGGGAAGTATTCGTCCACGTGCCCCTAAGAACCAGTGCCTTGAAGCCACAATCGTCGTTGTTGAATCCTTGCATAGATCTGTCATTGTTAATAAGATTAGTTTCCAAAAATATACTTTAGCCAACTTACCAAATAAAATAAGACGTGGGGCAACTAAGAGGTGACGGGCCAAGAGAAGGGTGTTTTAGTTCCATATATTTACTGAATCCTCCTATCCCATCTTTCTTTGATTATTTATTTATTTATTCTCATCTCAACTACCCCACCTCTTATTAGTTTACAAATAAAATCATATATCTTTTGATGAACTGATAGATATGTGTTCATTCAATCAATAACTAAAATTTATATTTTTACACAATCATATTTGTTGAAATATATTGCCTGCCTCTCTTCATCCGATGTCAGTATAGGTTTTTTGATGGACTGGCTTGAGCATGAATTCAATACGGTATTAGAGTCAAGGGATCTTGAATTCAAGATCCTATCAATATAATATATTTAAAAAAATCGCCTACATTGATTTCATGTCTAAGGATTAGGCTGGTCATAGTGGGGAGTAACTTATGCTAGTGTCATGCATATAACACTAGTCTAAGTTACCACCTTCATGGTGCAAAGTAACATAGTACTAGTGTCATAGATGGCTTCATTTATTAGTTTGTAGACTCATACTACAGTAACATACTCCCTTCATCATGGTTTAGAAGGCACGGTTAGATTTACGTGCGTTTCTAAAATAGACAAGATTTAAGGTGCCAATGCAATTACTTCTATTAGGATCCGGCTTGCCTGCTCCCTCCTACTAGTACTGTATGCATGCGACCGTGTGAATCCTACGCTGCTCATGTCGAGGTGTAATTGATGCATGCATGGTGTGAACGTGTGTGTAAAAGTTAGTTCTGCATGCAAGGGAAAAATACCCGCTGGAATCGGTCTCCACCAATGCATGCGTGAGGGCTGCTCATTTAGTGGCCATGGGGTTACTGCGCATTGATTTTTCAAGCAATTAGGCGTTGTGTTATTAACTACGCTGATATTTTTCAGTCGCATGCAAAGAAAACTATAGCCAATCATGAAACACCTTGGTCCCAGAGATTTCTGATGTACGCCTTCCAAATCGTGACGGGGGGAGTATTATGTTACCACTTTTCATTAACTCTTTGCCACATAAGCAAAATTTTCTTGGAGTGCGCCATGTTACTAGCTAAGTTACTCCCACTATGACTAGCCTTAAAAAGGCCCATGAGAATGAGCGTTGAATATATTTCTGGCCTCTTCATTAGTCCGTACTTTTAGATGAGTTGACTGGAGCATGAATTTAATAACTATTTTATACTTCGATTGCAACACACGGATAATTGATTAGTAAGACTAAAAATGGAATAAGTAGTCTTTTCAGTACAAATTGGTCGTCTTGTAAATATATACCGTAGCTCCAGTCTATCCTTGCCATCTTGCCCACAAGGTAGTGCAAAGACACTCGAGAGGAAGAAGCAACCAATGATTGGATGGTTAGTGGTAGTAGTACCTCGACCCAACAGGGATTAAACCCCAGGCCGAATGCTTTAGTGTCTCATTAGTGCAGATTATTTTTCAGTGAGGGGCGACGTTTTCATCGATAGCAAGGTGCCTGTGATGATTTTGTCAGTCTTAAAGCTTTTCAACTCCGACCCGGTCTTCGGTAGGCGATGCATGAGTTCGTGTGTGTGGTGGTATGATCGTGTGTACGTTGTAACTAGATCATAAAGGCGCCCGTTGCCGGGCCTGTCCATCTTTGAAATTTAAGCTCCACTTTCTTTGTCTGCATTTATTTTTCCTTTTGCTACCATCATTATTGATCAATCATGTTCTACATGGGATTTTAGTTCAGGAAAAAGAAAGCATATCATTGCACCAGAGACTTAATGTAGTAGTAAAACAATAAAATATAGCTTAGTTACAATATTATTTTCTTCCGTAGTGCAAATTTTAATAATTATAGAATCTACTAAGACGCTCAACGGAACAACATGTACATTTGTTGAATTGGGAGGTATGTCTACATCGGGGTGCAGAGAATAGCAATGGCTCTCGAACACCTAGAACTGGTCCCTGTTCGGACCTTGTAGTACAATCTATGACCAACCAAATAACGTACTAAGAGCATTACTAATAGAACCCCTAAACCCTCAAACCCTTATAACAGTTTTAAGAGTTGAGAAGTGTCACTTTTTGACACTTTTAAGGGTTGAAAAATAGGGGCAAAGACTAGAACTCTCAAACCCAATCTTTAAACTGCTTTAAGGGTTGGATTTGAGGGTTCTAGTCTTTGCCTCAACCCTAACCTTTAAATCTATCATTTCACATATCACACATTTCATCATATGACATATCACAAATTCCATCACATTTGACATAAAACAATAATCATTCTAGTTATTATTACAACACCGAATAAAACAATGATCATTCAAATTATTACAACAATGTTTGAGCAAATTACACTAATTGTTCGAATCAAATAGGATATAGAAAAGTAAAACAAAGATACATCATGGGCCAATGCGCCGCCCATCCAACTGCCAGTGGTGCTCTATTAGATCATTCCGGAGCCGACCATGAGTGGTTGCATCCTCAATCTCACGATGTGCTTGAAGAAAAGCGTGTATGCGAGAAGGGTTTCTTTCCGGTTGCACACGGGTGTAACATCCCCAGCCTCACACCACAGTGATCACCCTCTGATTATGCCAAGTCACCATGATTAACTATGCTTGATCATCATTTGCATCATATCTCGTTTCCAATTCCAATGCAAATTGCAATTCAAATTTAAAGTGAAAAATAAAAGTTGTTCAAATTAGAAGATAAAATGTTCATTAAATATCAAATAATTCATAACTAATTATCTTTAGAAATAAAACATCACCTGAATTCATTATGTGACTTAAACAACATGAAATAGCACCAAAGCAGAATTTTAAAGTGCCAAATCATTTATTAAAAATTCAAATGAAATCATTTGATCACGAAACCTTTTTCTAGCAGTGCTAAATATTGCAAGTAATTTATTGAGCCAAGTCTCATATTTTACATAAGTGAATGGATGGCCTAACAATTTACAAATCACAGAAGGAATAAAAGAAGCATAAAAAAACCCTAAACTACTAGTGAACTGGGCTCTATGTCAACAGTGGGAGCCCAGCCCACCTCGCCGCCTCCTCCTTCCTACTGCTCACCAGGAGCGCCGTGGACGTGCGTGCCCCGTCCATGGCTGCGGATGGCCACACCGCGACCATCCGGCGATGCCCCCTGAGAGGATAAAGCCCCCACGAGCCCCTCCTCTCTCCCGCTGTCGAACCCTAGCCGCCACCTTCTCCCTCTCGCAGCCTCCCTCTCTGTCTCGTTCGCCCGAGTGGGCTCCTCGCTGGCACATCGCCGTCGTCGCGGCCACTGGCTCCCCCGCGCCATTACAAGCTGTCCAGTAGCACCGCGTCCTCTTCTACACAAACTGCAAGCACCGGGTCGAGCCGGAGCACCCTCGAGCCGTCTCCATCCGCCTCCTTCCCCGACTGCATCCGCCGGTCGACGCCGCTCGATCCGCGCCTCTCCAACGAGCTCCAGCCTCGTCGTGCCTTCTCCAAGCTCCGCTGTGAGCTCATTGTCGTTTTCCCTCTCAACCCATGCTCGATTTCTTTCCGTAGCGATGTCCCCATGAGTTGTCGCACCACCGTCCGCCATGGCCGATGAGGTCAAGCACGCAGGGCCTCTCTGGACCCGTCCGCGATGCATGTGTGCTCCAGGCACTCCGTTGAATCGATTGCACCACGCGGCTTGCTCGCGTGTGCTCTGCAGTGAAGCTTTCATCGAGCACCGCGTCGGCCGCCGCTAGTCGCCGCCGTAGTCCACACCTCTGGCCGCCCCGGGCAGTGCCCTCGCACGCGTGCGCCCGGGCCAAGCACTGCCCGCACCGCACGCCTCTGGCCGCGATCGGCTGCGCCCGGCCACGTCTATGCGTGCCCACCCACGCACGCCTTTGCCTGCTGCACCTGCTGCCCGTCGCAGCACGCCCGCGCGCACGCTGTCATCGTGTCGTGGTCGTCGCCCTACCTCCCCGCTCGGCTCGCCTACTCGCCTCGCCGCTGCGCGTGCACGCCGCACTGGTCGCGCCCATGGCGCTTGACCTGCGCCTGACCGCTCCTCCTCTGCCTCCCCACTCGCGCTGCCTGCTCGCCTGTTGTTGCTTCGCGCCGTGGCCAGTGCCGCTGTCGCACATGCGCGCCCGCAGCCTCTCCCCTGCTTTGCTGCTGCTCGCTGCTGCAGCTCCTCTGCTGCTCGCCGCCACTGCCTAGCGCCCGTATCGCGCCGCTACACTCTGCTGCTGCTCCGCTACAGTAACATTCAGTTACTGTAGCGGTAGCTAGCTTTTGTGCTGCTACGCCGTTTAGCTATCTGAACAGCCCATAAACAATAGCTAATCAAGTGCTAAAATGAGTAAAAATAATATGTGTAGGAAGTACACTTGACAAACTTCAGTTTACCCCACTGGCCCAAATTTATTTGGTGCATGGATTAAATCCTACAAAAATCACAAAATGCAATATTCTCTTAGCCCTAGCATTGTGTGTGCGTGCAGTGTGGCCGCGTCCACTTCTGCTGCTACTGCGCTACAATAACTGAATGTTACTGTAGGGGTAGCTAGCTTTGTACTGTTGCTGCTTATTGACTAGCCCTTTTTGCATCAACAAAATGGACAGCAAATCACTTCGAAAATAAATAAAAATGATGGGAATAGTTTGTACACTTGACCAACTCCATTTCATCTCACTGGAACAAGTCTGTTAGGTGCATGGATTAATTGCTACAAAAATGACAAAAGTGAATCTTCTGTTAACAAAGAAAACTGAAGAAACAGATTACTAACTAGGCTAGTTTGGGGCTGTATTTGGACTAGCTAAGTGCACTGTTCATGCCATCAGATGGCATGTATTGGTAGTAATCTTGGAGTAGAGTAAATCATCTATAGGAATCATCCCCAGTAGAGCTATGAATAACCCATTATAGCCCTCACAAATTGGCTAGTCAATAAACAGATTCTAAGACTTGGTAGAAATTCCAAAATTCTAGAAAACATTTTAAACTTTAGAAATTCATAGAAAATAAATCGTAGCTCGGATCGGAAAACTTTATATATGAAAGTTGCTCAGAACGACGAGACGAATCCGGATACGCAGCCCGTTCGTCCGCCACAGACCCCTAACATATCAAACTCGCAACTTTCCCCCTCCGACTCCTCTGCCCGAAAACGCGAAACACCGGGGATACTTTCCCGGTTGATTCCTCCCTTCACCGGTATCACCTCATACCGCGTTAGGGCACCCCTGGCACCGATACTTGTCATGTCATGCATCGCTATGCATCTGTTTGCTTAAATATTTATTGTTTCTCCCCCCTCTTCTCTTGCTAGACACCGAGACCGACGCCGCTGCTACCCAGTACGACTACGGAGTTGACGACCCCTCTCTCTTGCCAGAGCAACCAGGAAAGCCCCCCCTTTGATCACCAGATATCGCCTACTCTTCTCTATACTGCTTGCATTAGAGTAGTGTAGCATGTTACTGCTTTCCGTTATTCCTATCCTGATGCATAGCCTATCCTTGCTACTACTGTTGTTACCATTACCTGCTATCCTACTGCTTAGTATAGGATGCTAGTGTTCCATCAGTGGCCCTACACTCTTGTCCGTTTGCCATGCTATACTACTGGGCCGTGATCACTTCGGGAGGTGATCACGGGCATATACTATATACTTTACACAGTTACATTACCTGTGGTACTGTTCGGAGTTGGGGGCTGAAGGGGCAGGTGGCTCCATCCCGGTAGAGGTGGGCCTGGGTTCCCGACGGCCCCCGACTGTTACTTTAAGGCGGAGCGACAGGGCAGGTTGAGACCACCTAGGAGAGAGGTGGGCCTGGCCCTGGTCGGCGTTCGCAGATACTTAACACGTTTAACAAGATCTTGGTATTTGATCTGAGTCTGGCTACTGGCCTATACGCACTAACCATCTACGCGGGGAAAGTTATGGGCACTCGACGTCGTGGTATCAGCCGAAGCCTTCGTGATGTCAGCAACGGAGCGGCGCGCGCTGGATTGGACTGGAACGCCTACTAGGCTAGGTCTGCTTCCGGCCGCCCACGCAACGTGCAGGTGTGCTAAGGGCGATGGGCCCAGACCCCTGGGCGCTTAGGTTTAGACCGGCGTGCTGACCTCTCTGTTGGTCTAGGTGGGGCTGCGACGTGTTGATCTTCCGAGGCCGGGCATGACCCAGAAAAGTGTGTCCGGCCAAATGGGATCGAGCGTGTTGGGTTATGTGGTGCACCCCTGCAGGGAAGTTAATCTATTCGAATAGCCGTGATCTTCGGTAACAGGACGACTTGGAGTTGTACCTTGACCTTATGACAACTAGAACCGGATACTTAATAAAACACACCCTTCCAAGTGCCAGATACAACCGGTGATCGCTCTCTCACAGGGCGACGAGGGGAGGATCATCGGTTAGGATTATGCTACGTGATGCTACTTGGAGGACTTCAGTCTACTCTCTTCTACATGCTGCAAGACGGAGGCTGCCAGAAGCGTAGTCTTCGAAAGGACTAGCTATCCCCCTCTTATTCCGGCATTCTGCAGTTCAGTCCACAAATGATAGCCTTATTCCAGTTGATACCAATGCATACATATGTAGTGTAGCTCCTTGCTTGCGAGTACTTTGGATGAGTACTCACGGTTGCTTTCTCCTTCCCTTTCCTCTATCCTTTCTACCTGGTTGTCGCAACCAGATGTTGGAGCCCAGGAGCCAGACGCCACCTTCGACGATGACTCCTACTACACCGGAGGTGCCTACTACTACGTGATGCCCGCTGACGACGACCAGGAGTAGTTAGGAGGATCCCAGGCAGGAGGCCTGCGCCTCTTTCGATCCGTATCCCTGTTTATGCTAGCCTTCTTAAGGCATACTTGTTTATCTTATGTCTGTACTCAGATATTGTGGCTTCCGCTGACTCGTCTATGATCAAGCTCTTGTATTCGAGCCTTCGAGGCCCCTGGCTTGTAATATGATGCTTGTATGACTTATTTTATTTGTAGAGTTGTGTTGTGATATCTTCCCGTGAGTCCCTGATCTTGATCGTACACGTTTGCGTGTATGATTAGTGTACGGTCAAATTGGGGGCGTCACAACGGGTACCAACATTGTCATAGAAACAAGGGAGGTTTAACCCTCTTTCATCCTCTAGGATCATGTTGTGTAGAATCACACAACATTTCATGATGTTCATCGAGGTTTTTTTGTCCCAAAACCGAGCTGGACCACGAACTATGGCAAACCTTGCTTGCAAAACACCGAAAGCTCTCTCAATATCCTTGCGGGCTGCCTCTTGTGCCTTGGTGAAATGAGCCTCTTTTCTTGTTAAGGGCACCCCATTTTTCTCCTTGATGAACTTCACAAGAGTTGCCCATTCGGGATAGATGCCATCGGTGAGATAGTATCCCATTGAGTACTCATTGTCCATGATTTTGTAGTTGCAAGCTGGAGCATCCCCAGAAATTAATCTTTTGAACAAAGGAGATCTATTGAGGATATTGATATCATTGAGTGTTCCCGGCAACCCAAAGAATGCATGCCAAATCCATGTGTCCTGA
Organism: Triticum urartu; assembly: GCF_003073215.2. Lineage (NCBI taxonomy): Eukaryota > Viridiplantae > Streptophyta > Magnoliopsida > Poales > Poaceae > Triticum > Triticum urartu. Next base: position 101,851,945 of record NC_053024.1, read on the forward strand.
GATGCTACGGCCTCAAGCACAATGGTAGCATCACGGCTTTTACCGCAATACATTCTGTGCCATGCCTTTGGGCAATTTTTCCACCTCCAATGCATGCAGTCAAGACTACCTAGCATCCCCGGCCATCCCCTTTTTTTCATTCATTTTCATTAATCTCTTTGTATCTTCCTCGTTTGGTGCCCGAAGATACTGCTCACCGTACAACCGAATGACCAACTTGGCAAACCTACGGACTGACTCCGTGGTTGTATCTTGCCCAATGAGAAGATACTCGTCGGTATAATCCGCGGGTATGCCATAAGCGAGTACCCGCATTGCCGCCGATATCTTTTGATATGCACTAAACCCCATGATACCGGCGGCGGATCTACGACGTTTAAAGTAATAGGAGGCGGCCTCACAATCGGTGACAATCTTCACAAACAAACTACGTCGCATTCGGTACCTTCTGCAGAAGAGACGAGGAGGGTATGTAGGTACCTCCGCGAAGTAGTCCTCCATCAAATGCTCGTGTCCGAGAGCGCGGTTCCGGTAGATGGTGACTCGCCCCATCTTTGACCCTCTCCTCTGATCCATCAGCTTCACGCGGTTTTCAAAGGATTGCACATCGATGAGGAGGCTCATCATCTCGACGTCGTCGTCTTGCAACAACTCGTCGATGTCCGAATCGTCGGATGACGACCAACCCGACGAATCGGACAACGAGTCCATGTCGTTGTTGTTCACCTCCATCTACACAATACAACAAACAATAAATTGTGAGTGCCAACAATGAATCAAAAAGGAAAAAAATAAAACAAAAAGAAAGAAAAGGAAGCATACCTGCGGGGAGCTCGGGGCGGCGGCGCGGCTGCCTCTGGCCCGCCTGGCCTCTGGCGCGACGGCTCAAGGAGGCCTGAGGCCGGCCTGCCTCTGGCCGCTGAGGGCCGGGGGGCAGCTGGGAGGCGGGAGGCGGCTGGGGGCGGGAGGAGGCGGCGAAGGTGGAAGAGAGGTTGAGGAGGCGGGCGGCCAGGGGGCGGGGCGCGGCGGCTGGGGGAGGTGGAAGAGAGGTTGAGGAGGCGGGCGGCCGGGGGCGGGGAGCTCGGGGCGGCGACGGCGGTCGCGCGGCACGGGTGGGTGCTGCGCGGGGCGGGAGGCGGCGGGGAACGGCGGATCCGGCGGCGGGGAGTGTGGCGCAGGGGCGGGACGGCGGCGGCGTCGAGGGGAGGCGGGGGGGGCCGGATTGGCGGCGGGCGACGGCCGGCGGCTTTGGGAGGGAGGAGGCGGGAGGTTGGGGACGGGAAACTTCCCTCCCGCGCGACGGGGGAAGGGAGTGCGGGCTGGGGTCGAGCGCCCCCCTCCAACCCTCACTTCTACGGTTTGAAATTGGGTTTGAGGGTTGGACCCTTACTTTTTTTGAGGGTTTGAGGGTTTAGGGGTTCTAGTTTTGCGTTTTTTTTGTTGCAACCCACAAAAAAGCGGTTATATTTTAGGGTTTAAGAGTTTAGGGATACTACTAGTAATGCTCTAACACACGGATTCAACCAGGGAAAGCCGGTAGTCAATCCGCGTTAGCGCAGGAAACAGAGGGGTTGGGATCGTGCGTACGCACATATACACGCATCAGCAGACACCGTTGATCATGGACGGTTTGAGTGAAGGAGGACAAAGAGGGGATCTCAAGAAGGTAAGGAGGGCATGAGATGGCAAGTTTATACTACCTGCTTCTTCAACCCACAATGGTGCTGAAGAATACGGGAAGGGTGGCGCCTAGCAGATACACGTTGGTAGCATGAGGACGGTAGCAACCGGAAGAAGAAAGGCGGCGCCGTGACCTAGATGCGAGCCTGGTTGGGATCGTGCGTACGCACATATACACGCATGTACTCATGACACAGCGCGGGAGAGATGAAGAGTCAAATAAAGCATCGTACGGGCCTAGACCAGTTTTTGGGCCTATATGCAACCATATTCCTTAGCCGGCCCGGTTAAGTAGAGAAGCCCCAGATCGCTCTGCGGAGCAGCTGCCCGGGTAGCCAAGCGGGCCGCGCGGTGACGAGCTGAAAAACGGCCAGACGCGAGCTGTGTGCTGGATACGTAGATCTGGAGCGTCCAGTGGTGTCATCGAACAGTTGAGAACGTCGATTCGCTGTGGGAGGGCGTAGGTGGCTTAGTTTTACTGTTTTGTAATTGGTGTGGCGCTTATAGCCTGCGTTCCTTTTTTTTGGCTATATAGCCTGGGTATTTGGGCGTGCCTATATCTCGCCTTCAGTGAGTCTGAAAAGCGAGTCTGGCTTCAGACACGAGGGCGACAGGCCACAGCCTCTTTTTTCCCTTTTCTGTTTACTGTTTTTAAATTTTATTTTTGTACTTTTGTTTATATTTTCCAATATTCTAAATATAAATATATAAAAAAACGCACTTCAAAATTTAAAATAATGTTGAACGAGTATTTAGAAAATGTTGAAGTAGTATTTAGAAAATGTTGAAGAAGTATCTAAAAAATGTTGTCATGTCTATAAAAAATGCTGCACAAGTATTTGGAAAATGTTGAAAAATTTTGTACATGTATTTGAGAAAAATGTTGAACAAGTATTTGCAAAATGTTGAACAAATATTTGAAAAAGTGTTAAACAAGTATTTGAAAAAATGTTGATCATGTATACAAAATTGTTGAACAAGTATTTGAATAATATTGAACAATTATTTGAAAAAACGTTGAACTATTATTTGAAAAAATATTGATCATGTATATAAAAATGTAAAAAAGTATTTGAAAAATATTGAACAATTATTTAAAAATGTTGAACATGTATATAAGATTGTAGAATTAAAAAAAAGGAACAAAGGAGACCCCAAAAAACGAAAAAGAATCAAAATAAATCAAAGAAAAAGGAAAACAAAAACAACTGAAGAAACTAATGAAAAACCCGAAGAAGAAGAAAAAAAAGCAAAAGGAAACAAAAAATGACCTTTTATAAGTGAGAACCAGTAGTATGGGTCCGCTTTATTTCCTTTAAGTAGAACCCGTCCTAGTGCTAAAACACGACGTGATAGTTGGCACAGTGGCTATCATGTTTCATTCGTACCAGTCATTTATACTAGTGATTGGAGCGCCATCCTGTGGCGTTGCTTGAGAGGAAGCTGTGTGCATGTTTCCATTTAAATAAACATATAGAGTCCTTCTCTCCGGCTAAAAAAACATTTCAGAAAAAAAATCCTCACCTTCGTCTGAAAAAAGAAGTAAAAAAGAAAAAAAATTACCACCGCAGCCTACAAGCGAGTGACACTTTACATAACCCTTCATTTAAAAAATACTAGAGGTCCTCACCTTCATCTAAAAATATACATTTAAAAAATAATCCACACCTTTATCTAAAAAAATTCAAAAGATTTCTCACTACAATCAACCAGGTTGCGTCACGTGGCATAGCTGGTTGGTCGCCCTTCACGCGTAGCTTAATGGGTTTAAAATGCTGTATGTATTCCTGGCCAGCCCGATTACGTTCATGCTTCAGCGAGAGCAGAGCTCTCGTCTCGCTTAAAGCGAGAAATACCTCTCGTGTAGGTACTTAGTTATATGCAGCAAAGGAGCACCTGTAATAGGCCGACATATGTATTTGCAACCAGGTTTCGCTTTTGGCGGATTTTTTTTCTTGTGTTTTTTGTTTCTGTTCTTTTGCCGACTTTACATGGTTTTTTTGTCAAATTTTATATACTTTTTACATTTTTTAATTTTAGATATTGTATTTAAATTAATGCATATTTTTAAAATTCATGATTTTTTAATTGCAGAATATTTTTCAAAGGATCGACTTTTGCTTCTTTAATTTTAATTTCCTTAATCCATGAATATATTTTTATTCATGAATAATTTTTAAATTTGTGAAAAGATTTAGTTCATGCACATTTTCAAATTTCATGGACAGTTTTTCAAATACGTGAACATCTTTTAAAAGACGTGAATGTATTTTGGTTTCACCAATTTTCCAAAACTAAAAAACCGCTAGCATTTATTATTCTTGAGGTAACAGGAGTGAGCGACGAGGCGAGGGAAAAAAATAGTTAGACGCGGGAGCGGCAGCTTAGTCGGTCGCGGCTTCTGTTCACATCATCACTGCATTTGCCAATCGTTTTATTTTGTGCCATAAAGAGTCGAATGGGAGTTGACGCTCCATGCGTCAGTTTGTCGAGCAATGCACGTGATGCGCGCTAAAAATTTTCAGACATGATTGTTTAAAATTCTGAACTCGTTTTAATAAAATTAAACTTTTTTATAAACATGGTCATTTTTTAAAAAACAAAATGAATATTGTCAAAAAACTGGGTACCAATTTATATATTGTGTGAATAAATATTAAAAATCATGAACATTTTCTGAAATAAAAAATAAAATAAAGCTTAAAATAAAATTGGAAATCTAATAGATGAACAACAGGGAAATATCCTGAAAAGAACCTTTTAAAAGGTTCCCTAAAATGACTGTATGTGCGTATGTATGAGCATCTCTGTTTGCACTACTAAAAAAAGGTTTCCAAAAACAACAAAAAATGGACTGGAACCTTCTGAAAGGTTCCCCCAAAAGAAGAAAATAAAAAAGACAGCAGAAAGTCAAAAAAAGGAAGATAGGAAAAAAATTACAAAACCACGAAACCCTATAAAAGAAACCGAAAAAGTAACCCAATCAAGAACCTTCTAGTAGGTTCCCAAAACTGGTCAGGAAGGTATAATAATAATAGTTAAAATTGGTCGGCCCATCTACTTGTTTGCTTCATCTCTTCTGTGGGTGCATTTCGACGACACTTTGACGCGCAAAGGCTATATCTCGCTTCATGCAAGACGGAAGGGTCTCTTGCGTGAAGCGTCTATAGTAACGGGTTATCCCACTTGCCACAAAACCCTATAAAACAAACCAAAAAATAAAACCAATCAAGAACCTTCTAGTAGGTTCCCAAAACTGGTCAGGAAGGTGTATCTACTTGTTTGCTTCATCTTTTCTGTGGGTGCATTTTGATGACACTTTGACGCGCAAAGGCTATGAGCTAGTTTGGTTTGCGTCCTCATCGCCGTGCCTGGAGAAAATCCGTACCTGAGTTGCGTCTGAAAATTTTGTGTTTTGTGCCTGGGCAGGCTAGCCTAGGAAAGGTACGTTTGGTTGGTACCCTGGACTGACAACGTATAAGAGTGTTAATAATCTATATTGGTATGGAGCCCACCAGCCCAGCCAAATGTTTTAGTATTGATCCACAGCCGAGACCTCCTCGCTGGCGCCTTCAGCGCCCGATCGCTTTCCTGGCGCTCACGCGCGTCCCTAGTGGGCTGTGGCCCATTCTCTTGATCTCTCCTCGCTTGACCGCTGCTGCTCGCTTGCTCGGCCGCTGCTTGCTCCTTGTTGGTAGCCTTTTTTATTCTTGCGAGCACTTGTCAAAAAAGCCTCGTTGTAAGGAAAAAAAATCAAAAAAACCATGAATTAAAAATGGACAAGAATTTTCATAAAATTTCACAAAAATTGAAAAACAAGTTCATCGGATTTGAAAAAGTTCATTGGATATGAAATAAGTTCAGCGAATTTGGAAACCAGTTCATGGAACAGTTCATCGACTTTGAAAAAAGTTCATCAAATTCGAAAAAAAGTTCACCGGATTTGAAAAAGGTTCATCGAACTTGTAAAGAAGTTCACCGGATTTGAAAAAAGTTCATCGAACTTGTAAAAAAGTTCATCAGTTTTCAAAAAAGCTCATCGAATTCGAAAAAAAATCATTCAATTCAAAAAAAGTTCATCAAATTCGAAAAAATAGTTCATCGAGTTCACAAAAAGTTCATGGAATTTGGAAAATTTTCATCAAATTCGAAAAAAAATCATGCAATTCAGAAAAAGTTCATCGAATTAAAAAAATTCATGGATATTGGAAAAAGTTCATCGAATTTGAGAAAAAATCATCGAATATGAAAAAAGTTCATTGAATTTGAAAAAAAAAAGTTCATCCATTTTGTAGAAAAGAAAAAAGGAACTCGAATTTGAAAAAAGAAAATTAGGAAACAGGGAAAAGGGAAGGGCAAAGGAAGAAAGGAAAAAGGGATGCAACTGATCACAAAGAGCTAGGTGTTGCGGTGGTTATTGTTGCCTCACTCGATGCAGGAGGTGGATGGTTCGATTCTCGGTCGCGCGCCCGCCCTTTTTTGCGTGTAAAAACATCTAAGAACGAAGTGGAGGTGGGCCAGCCCATTAATAGCGAACGAAGAGAGGGGGGTGTGCGCCCGTTTGCGGGAATAGCTGTATCGGACGCTGAAGGCGCCAAATAGGATTTAGCTCCACAACCAGGCATGCACTAGGCATCCGAAAGAGATAGCCTGGCCCAGGCTAACGATGGTGCCAAAGTTAACCCTAGGCTAATGACGATTCCAGGCTTGCTCCGGCCAGGCACTCGTCCGATTGTTGAGGACGCAATCCAAACGGATGCCAGGCAGGTTCCAGGGAAACTTGTGGCCAGGCACGACATGGCTAGGGTGCCAACCAAACTCGCCCTATATTTCGCTTTATGCGAGATGGAAGGATCTCTTGCGTGAAGCGTCTATAGTAATGAGTCATCCCACTTGTGAATACTTAAAAGAAATAAGTAAAGAAAAAGGGGGCATGTAGGGTGCCAACCAAACTCGCCCTATATCTCGCTTCATGCGAGACGGAAGGATCTCTTTGCGTGAGGCGTCTATAGTAATGAGTAATCCCACTTGTGAATACTTAAAAGAAATAAGTAAAGAAAAAGGAAGCATGTAGGGTGTCAACCAAACTCGCCCTATATCTCGCTTCATGCGAGACGGAAGGATCTCTTGCGTGAGGTGTCTATAGTAATGAGTCATCCTACTTGTGAATACTTAAAAGAAATTAGTAAAGAAAAAGGGGGCTTCATGCGAGACGGAAGGATCTCTTGCGTGAGGCGTCTATAGTAATGAGTCATCCCACTTGTGAATACTTCAAAGAAATAAGTAAAGAACAAAGGGGGCATGCAGGGTGCCAACCAAACTCGCCCTATATCTCGCTTCATGCGAGACGGAAGGATCTCTTTGCGTGAGGCGTCTATAGTAATGAGTCATCCCACTTGTGAATACTTAAAAGAAATAAGTAAAGAAAAAGGGAGCATGTAGGGTGTCAACCAAACTCGCCCTATATCTCGCTTCATGCGAGACGGAAGGATCCCTTGCGTGAGGTGTCTATAGTAATGAGTCATCCTACTTGTGAATACTTAAAAGAAATTAGTAAAGAAAAAGGGGGCTTCATGCGAGACGGAAGGATCTCTTGCGTGAGGCGTCTATAGTAATGAGTCATCCCACTTGTGAATACTTCAAAGAAATAAGTAAAGAAAAAGGGGGCATGTAGGGTGCCAACCAAACTCGCCCTATATCTCGCTTCATGCGAGACGGAAGGATCTCTTTGCGTGAGGCGTCTATAGTAATGAGTCATCCCACTTGTGAATACTTAAAAGAAATAAGTAAAGAAAAAGGGAGCATGTAGGGTGCCAACCAAACTCGCCCTATATCTCGCTTCATGCGAGACGGAAGGATCTCTTGCGTGAGGTGTCTATAATAATGAGTCATCCTACTTGTGAATACTTAAAAGAAATTAGTAAAAAAAAAGGGGGCATGTAGGGGATTCGATACCTGGTCACCTGGATAGTTGGCGATGGTGCTAGCGACCAGGCTCGCATCGGGTACATGTTGAAGTAGTAGAGCGCGATATAGGTGAGGCGAAATGAGCCCTGTTTCAACTGGTTTTTCTCAGTTTCCCTATTTTTACTGGTTTTTTCTTTCTTTTTGCATCATTTTTATTCTGTTTTCATCGGGTTTTTTCTTTTCTTTTCTTTTTGGTTTGGTTTTTTTTATTTCTTCCTTATTTTTTCGTTCATTTTTCTATTGGTTTTTCTTTGTTCTTTCATTGTTTTCATCGGTTTTTCATTTCTAACTCATTTTCTTTTTACCCTTCGGTTTTTTCTTTCTTCCTAGGTTTTCTATTTTTTAGTTATTCTTTGTTTCTTTATTGATTTTCACTATTTTCCCATACTTTTTGCATTTGTTTTTTCAAATTTAATTTTTTATTTTGTTTCTTCCTCGGTTTTCAGTTTTTTTGGTTTTCTTTCTATATTTTTTGTATATGTCAAGAACATTTTTCTAATACATGTTTAGCATTTTTCTAATACATGGTCAATATTTTGAATAGGCATTAGTTCAATGTGATATATATTGTTTTTAATCATCAAAACCATCCAAGGATTAGATGCACTTTCAAAATGGATGAAAGCTTTTGTTGTGAGTGAGGAGCGAGACGACAACTCGAGCAACATGAGCAAAGCTAGTGCGGAAAGGCTACATCTACATAGATGGGTGAGGTACATGTTGATTTGACTTTTCTATGCAACCCACGTGGCATAATGGAAAATAAAAAAATCTCTAAATTTTTAAGCACGTGTCTCAGATTGTGATTATGATAACTCATGTACCCGCATGTGCATGTACAACATCCACGTTCAACAGTGCATGTGAAAATATCTCTGTATGCATTCTTTTTTGCGGGGGTTGTATGCATTACTCATTTGAACATAATTTCCAAGGCAGTATATGTCACTTCTGTGGAAGTTATTTTCAAGCCTCGGATTTACTCCAAAACATAGAAAATAAACATTATTTTTTCTAGCATTTTTTAAATCATCTCACAGCAAAAAAAGGGTACCATCTTCATACTGAAGGACTGATAGGACATCTTCAACAAGATGAGGAACTATCCCTTCACAATGTTTTGATTGTGTGCTTTCTTGATAAGCAAGGCTAGCCCAATAGCAATGAGGTCAAACAATTTACAAATGATCTAGCTTAAAATTAAGTAAGGGCCCACAATATCAATCAATTTAATGGCACTTTCCCTCCCCCCACTACTCCAATTATCCACTCACACCAAACAATTCCCAAAAGTTTCATTGCAGAATGTAAATACAAAAGGTCCATTTAACTTTATCATATGGCATTTATAATAAATTTTAAGCAAATCTTATATTTTTTTAATTAAGTTGTTTCTTGAAGTAATACATATAACCCCTTTCATATTTTATATATCTTATGAGAGTTGTTTGAGTGGTAGACATCATCTTCCAGCTAAAAGCGCTAAGAGAACTCTAGCCGAGTCATCATAATGGCCCGGACGCCATACTAACTGCAAATATGACGACTGTTCCCCAAAAACACACTAAAGTGGAGTCGTCATTCCATGCCATGTCATCAAAATTTAGGGAGTGTCCTTCATATTTGGTCTCCTAGCCTCCATATTTGACTACTTGGGGCCGCCTTTTGGAGCACATTACATATGACAATTGTGTGTGGCGCGAAGGAAACTTTAGATGGTCCCCCATCTCACATGGGATGGCAGGGAGAATGGGGAAAATAGGTCTCTCATTATGAAATTTTCCCTTCATGAAAACCATCAAAACAGTTCAGTTAGATTTTTAATATCTCCCCAGAATATCAGATAAAATTATGGTGGTGACCCTATTTACCAATAACTTTGTTAAGGGAATGTACAATGGTTGATATGCTAGTCTTATCTTAGGCCTTGCATGTAATTTTGATATGATAATAAAAAGCATGCCTACAGTGGGTTCCTAAAAACGCAGTGAGACATCTTGTACTAAGAGATCATCTCTTAAATAAGAGAAGGCAAGCCTTTTCTATTATTCATCTCTCCTCCATGTCAACATGTATCCTATGTGGCACCTCTAAGATAGCATCATTGTACATGGCCTTACGTTTCATCTCAGAAAGCCTCCTTTTATCTCATCCAAATAAAAAGGAGAGGTGGGAAATTCTCTATCTTGTTGAGACTAGTCAATGTGTATGTGCAATGCATGTTAATTTGGAAGTATATTAAATGCATGCAAATATTAAGTACGATATTTTTTGCGTGTTATTATGTGATTAGCACTATATTTGGCATAAAATTAAATGCACACTAAACGTGTTGAGCGCTCGACATTGAAGCAGTCTAGGTCGTCGGATTGACATGATTTGATGGCCGAGATTAATTGGATCTGTCCCTTTGGGTCTTTTTATATTGATATAGATACTTTATTGTGTTCAATGTCATCAATCTTGACAGACGTGATTTTAGGATGGACAAATAAATCCTTATAAAAGTAAAAAATTAACAACATATTTAAAAAATTATGACCAACAATAGTTTGACCTCCGTGGCACTGGAGCACGCCATAGCACAATGGAGATGAAATTATTGGTGAAACATTCTACCAAGATTCACATAAAAAATTCCATAAGCATATATAATACTCTCTTTGTTTTATAGTGTAGTGCTGACATTTTTTTTCAATAGTCAAACTTTGCAAAGTTTAATGGTGTTTATAGAGAAAACTATCTACATTTAGAATATCAAATGCATATCATCATATACATCATGCATGGGATATATTTTCATAATGTACATGTTTGATATTCTAGATGTAAACAATTTTCTCTATAAACTTGGTCAAAGTTTACTGAGATTAACTTTTCAAGAAATCTATATGCACTACATTATGAAAGAGGGAGTATATACACTTGTTGCCTTGAAAAGATAAATTTTATACATACTCCCTCCGTCTCATAATATAAGACAATTTTTCATACTACACTAGTGTTAAAAAAACGTTTTACATTATGAAACGGAGGGAGTACATGTTAGAGAGCAAACGGATCGTAGAGGGCAAGGAAAAAACTTCAACGATAAAGCATGTAAACTTCCTTCGTTCTGAAACAGTCTCTTACTAATATCTGATTCTTTTTTCTCCTTCTGAACCAAGCCTCACAAACTGTATATACTTCAACAGGTTCAATCTGACACACATACACATATGTTATTACCCTGTATAAACCAAAAACAAAAACAAGCCCGAAAGGCTTTACAGGTGGACAAATTTCCTTCGTTCTGAACGAGCCCTTTACCAATAGTACCTGAATTTTTCTTTTTCTTTGTTTAGCTAAACCTTACTTCCGAATATCATACAGCATATACCACTGATGATTCCACACTGAGCTTGAGCTGTATGTACATACATAGCTTTATGAGATATACGTAGTTTTCACGATCCTCTTGCGTTGGCCTGCCCAGCCAGCCGGAAAAGACGTCGGACACTCCCTGACTATTTTTTAATGGTACAGTTGAGGTCCTTGGTGATGGCCGACATGCAGCTGGAGCTCCTGGCGAGGCCACCGGCATTCGCGCCGTCCCTGGGGCTGTTGGACTTGCCCCTCTTCCTGAAGATCTCCCTCATGGCCTCCGTCTGCATGAGCACCGGGTTGGCGCGCCCCAGCCGGTTGAACCGCCCGCACACGGCGATGTGCGCGGCCAGCGCCTCCTCCGTGGTGCTCCGGCTCCTGTCCGCCTCGTCGGTCACCGCCGCCGCGCAGAGCCCGCACACCCACCGCCCGCAGTACCGCTCCCGCACGCGCCGCACGTACTCGGCCGAGCACTCCTCCGTCATGCCGCAGCACTCGCAGCGCGCGTCGTCCACCTGCTCCGACACAGCCGGCAGCCTGGCCGCCGCGTCCAGCACGGCCGCCTTCTTGGTGAATTCCAGGGCCAGGTCGGACATGGCGCGCTGGAGCCCCTCCATCGAGATCCTCCGCGGCTTCTGCTGCTGCCTCGGCCGCCCCATCGGCACCGCCTCCGCCGCCGCCACCGCCGCGTCACCATTAGGCGCCATCGATCGATCTAGCTACCCTCGATGCAAGAAGCCAACCACAAACTAACTGGAAAGCTCTGGCTGATTATCAAAGCAGCTGACGTCTAGCAGCTAGCAGCTAGTGAACTCTGATCGATTGCAAGTGTGAGTTGAATATCAATGTGAAGGAGGAGCCGAGCTTTATATACCGTCGAGGGGTAGGGTACGCATGCATCCACCTCGCCGCTCACGGAGCGGCGCGGATACGTGTGGAGAGGGCGAGTCGGTAGCTAGTCTCTGCTCGTGACATTCATAATTAAGAAGGCGAGAGAGATCACTTGGAAGCTGTACATCTCTCAACATTCATATGGCTACGATTAGCTAACGGTTACTTGGTTCAGCTAGTGCTGAGCTATACAGGGCCTCAACGTCTCATGCTCGTGACCCGTGACCGAGATCTTAATGTAGCTTGGGAAGGTGGCAGCTACCTCATCAACCTGCTCGAATTTTCTTATCCACGAGTAATAGTAGTAGCAGCAAGCTAGCTAGTACTAGTGTTTGCGATACGCGTAAATCATAATTTGAAGGATTACCGAAAGTGGCTTTCGCCCCGCTTTACATATAAAGCAACACTCAAACAAAGTATACGGCGGAACGATATAAGATGGTGAAGTAGCCCTTATACAACACCGATCCCAGAATAACCAGATCTCATAAGACTATGCTACCAGAAGAGAACATTGAAACAACTGAGTACACCGTCACGCTACGCCCTAAAACATTCAAGCTCCGCGACAACACAATCAGAAGGAAGAATAGCGCTAATTACCGCCATTGTCGAGATAGGCCCGTTATTTATGCATGCATGGTCTCAACTTGCAGTGGTGCCATTGCTTCTATATTTTTCTCTCTCCAAACTGTTGAAAATCGCAGGCTGGTTACTTGTCCTCTTTCTTGTACATAAATTCTTTGGCAAAGCTTTTGCGTTGTTTTTTTTCTCAAGAAAACTTACGATCTGTTTATCAACTACTGTATTAAGGTGGTACAAAAACATCAAAAGTAAAAAAAAAAGCATTCAGGTCCGTAGACCACCTAACGCCAACTACAAGCACTGGAGCGAGCCGAATGCGCGCCAACGTCATCGCCCCTTCCTTATCGGAGCCGGATAAACTCTGGTGTAGTAGACAGTCAGAAAAGTTCCCATAGGACAAACGCACCACAACAACAATCTCCACCGATGAAGAGAAGTGTAGATCAGAAAAGTCCAACCTGCAGACACATGAACATGGACGAACGAAGATCGGATCCACCGAAGACAAAATGTCGAGCGAATCCTATGAGATCTGCCGGAGACACACCTCCACATGCCCTCGGATAATGCTAGCAGCACCACCGCGACAGGGTAGCCAGGAAGAAGCTTATTCGATCTTCAGGAAGTCACCGCCGCCTCGTCTTTCTAAGCATGTCACAAACCTAACAAAATTAAAAAAACAGGGGAAACCCTAGCTGGGCGCCCTTGTGTCTCACGACAAGGATCGGGATCCATTGTGCTTCCATGGTTCTAAGACCAAAAGAGATGAGGCGGGCCATTAGCGGCGCCAGCAAGAAGCAGGGGAAACCCTAGCTAAGCACCCTTGTGTCCCCCGAGCTAACGGGTACGAAGCAAGACGTGTTGTGTGTGGCTTTTGCCTTGTTTTAGAAAGAGAAATAATGTCTGACAATGCCGACACAGGGAAACACGTTGCAGGCACTCAAAATGGCTAATATTCATTAGTTATGAAGAAAATATAACTAGTTGATTGCGCTATTTTTAGAATGCATGAAAAAGAAATAACAACTCATGGCCTAAGACAGTTTTTTTTTCGAGACGCTGGTAGAAACTCTACCTTTTCATTAAGAAAAGGAGAAAACGAACGAGACCAGAGGGGCGAGCACCCTCGGGCATATTTTTATAGAAAGACGAGAAACACGGTTGAAATATCTGACCCTGAGGGAATCAAACCCGGCTGCCCTGGAATCGCAAGACAGCGTCATTACCACTGAGCTAGCGCGCAGTTCTCTCATTAAGAAAAGGAGAATTGCCGGTTTACAAGGAAAACCGACCGAAAACCAATATATTTGTGACAAGCCACACACCCGCCCCGAGGCTGCGCACCAACCGAGTCTACGACATCACCACCTTGGTGACAATATATGACACCCTACCACCCAACACCCGGTTCCTGGAGCCGCCGCTCCGACGTCCACACCGACCCCGAGGCTGCGCACCAGCCAAATGGATGTCTCTATCGCCCTACCGATCAAAGCAACACCCTCATGTAGGTCTCCGAAGTCGCCGCTCCGACTTTAACACCGGCCTCGAGGCCGCAAACCATCATAACTGATGGCATTGCCGCCCAAGCGACCAAAGCCAACACCACACTTAGGAGATTTATGGAGTCACCGTCCGACCTTCACTCTAGTCCCGAGACTGCACACTCGCCAAGCCAACGGTGAAGCTAAGAAAGCCGCGGGAGCCACCACCAACTGACGAGAGATCGGACCTCCAAGGCATCACCCCCAAGGGGGAAACGACGTGGACCGCCGTCTACGCCTTCTTCGACCAAGGCCTAAGACAGTTGCACATGATTTGTGCATATAGTTAGCAGATTGACTTGCTCGAATTTTCTCGGCCACGAGTAATGAATAATGCACTTGCAAAAAAGAGAGTAATGAATAATGATAGTGGAGTGGTACTAACCCTGCTTCCACAAAATCAATTACTGAATTTGCAAGAGAACACCATCCATGCATGGTCGCAACTTGCAATCAATTACGGAAATGGCGGCGCTGGTCGTTGAACTGGCACTCAAAATTGTCAACACACACACACACACACACAACGTTGTTTGTAATAATAACTGCCAGCGATCCCCCACGTACAGCAGATCAGAAACAAATGCCGGTTCAAGTAGAAAGACAGTTGTATCGGCCAAGAGCCAAGAGTACGTATATGACCATTTCTCTCTTTGTATCTTAAACAAGTAGTGGAGTGAGCATGTCCTTGACGACAAAAACAAAGATTTGCAGAAACCAAAATGAAATTTCTTCAGAGTCAGAGCAAAGAAAACGATCGATCACGGGTACTGTGGTGTGACTGTACCGCATGCCGCCGCACTGTGCGCGACGATATCCACAGACCTGCCCAGCCGCTCCAGGCCAAGCAAAGCGGGTAAGTAAGTAGTACGTACCGACGTGCCGTGCGTTGCATGAAAAAAAAAAGGGGAAACGAGGAGCGCGCGGTCACGAGAGGCTCGGTCCGACCAAGGAGATGTGCGTGCGTGCATGGCTCTTTTTCGTTGCACTTGGACTCCCCGCTCCCGCGCGTCTCGCTCCGACAGCTACCCCTCGTCATTGGGTTTTGCGGCTGTGTGATTGCGCGCGCGCTTTCTCTCTAGCTGCTAAGGCTGTATCATAATGTAGGTGATATCATGCATATCAACTAAGCAATTTTAATGAAGTGACACAGAATTAAATAAAGAAAAAGAGGCTTGAGTATCATATCATGATACCGTATCATATTAAATTATGTGCTACTTTTGTGTCATGCATGACAATAAATAGTGTTATATGATACTAACATATGATATTATGCATTAGAGATGTAGTATTACAGACTAGTATTATATGCATGATACTAGTATATGATACTCTCCATTACAATTAGCAATCAGCCTAAGGGCATCTAAAATGATTTGCGGCTGTGTGATTGCGCGCGCGCTTTCTCTTTGGCTAAGGGCATCTAAAATGATTGATTAGATGGTCTTATTTTAGAGTAACTTTAATGGACTGACCCAAATGGATAACGTATTTGTTTTTTTTGTTTGGGTCGACTGTCCACCCGGTGTCCGCTCAATTTTGTATTTGGGTCGGCATTGCGCCCAACGCGCCGACCCATTTTATGTCCGCATTCAATTTTTTTTAAACACCCGCGACCGATTATTCGAACGGTCATGTCTCATGCCGGCATCATGTCAGCACCGGCATACAATACCGACTTCAGAAAATATCGCCACAGTTCATGTTGGCGCACTCGCCAGCCGGCCGGCACACATGCGAACACACAAAAAGGGGGTGAGACTTAAGTTCGACCACGTTGTGGTCATGCCTGCATACAAAAAAGATGGCGCTCGTCGTCATAGATCACTCGTCATCGAACTTGAGCATGTCGGTCTGCATCTTCTCGAACCACGGCCTCTTCCTTGGCGACACGGTGTTGAGATCCATCTTCATGATCTTTACCCCGGTCATCATGCTCGCGAGAGCCACTTCTTTCGCCTTGGTCTTGGCGTTAGCGGTCTCGATCTCTAGCATCTTGTCTTGCTTCTCCGCTTCTAGCTGAAACATCTTGGCTTGCTTGTCGGCGTCCAGCTCAAGCCTCCTTCTTTGGATCTCCATGAAAGCGTCCATTTGCTCCGCCTTGAAACGTCGGCGCTCCTCCTCCCTTGAGTCCTTCTTATTCATCATGCCGTCCACGCTTGCGATCAAGGCGTTGGTGGTCGCGTCTCGCTTGTCCTCCTTTTGGAGTTGGTCTTCCCCTGTGGCCGTGCCGGCTCGACCTCCCCAACATCCTCCACGGCTTTCTTCCCCCCACGCGACTTGAGTGCGGCATATTGCGTCTTGAACTTCTTCTCGTCCTTGATGACCCGATAGCAATGGAAGAGGTTGAAGCACTTGCCATTGTGTTGAACCTTGAATGCCTCCAAAGCTTGAAATCCCTACAAAATGTTTCCATGCAAGCATATGGGCAAGTGATATGCAAATGAACACGCAAAGGATGAACTTGATGACACAAAAGAGGGCGGCTTGCTAGCATACCATGTCTTGCATGTTGATGCCGCTCACGGGGCGGGCCTTGACGCTCTCAAGAGTAGTGCAAAACTTGTTACACTCTTGTTGGATCACCCTCCACCGCTTGAAAATGGAGACCCACCCGCGCGTGCTCACAAATTGGTAAGGCGGAAACTTCTTGCGCTCATGAAACTCTCGGTGAACACGAATTCAAAAGGTTGAATGCTTTTGCTCGGCGCCCATCTTGGGGTCTTGTCTAATGTCTCGCCAACACTCGCAAAGAAGCTTGTCCTCGGCCGCCGTGTACGCCTTCGTGCGCTTGCTCTTTGATACGTCTCCAACGTATCTACTTTTCCAAACACTTTTGCCCTTGTTTTGGACTCTAGCTTGTATGATTTGAATGGAACTAACCCGGACTGACGCTGTTTTCAGCAGAATTGTCATGATGTTGTTTTATGTGCAGAAAACAAAAGTTCTCGGAATGACCTGAAACTCCACGGGATATCTTACAATAAATAATAAAAAATCCTCGCCAAAGATGAAGACCAGGGGGCCCACACCCTTCTCACGAGGGTGGGCCCCCCCTAGGGCGCGCGCCCCTACCTCGTGGGCCCCTGGATGTTGGGGAACGTAGTAATTTCAAAAAATTTCCTACGCACACGCAAGATTATGGTGATGCATAGCAACGAGAGGGGAGAGTGTGATCTACGTACCCTTGTAGACCGACAGCGGAAGCGTTAGCACAACGCGGTTGATGTAGTCGTACGTCTTCACGGCCCGACCGATCAAGCACCGAAACTACGGCACCTCCGAGTTCTAGCACACGTTTAGCTCGATGACGATCCCCGGACTCCGATCCAGCAAAGTGTCGGGGAAGAGTTCCGTTAGCACGACGGCGTGGTGACGATCTTGATGTACTACCGTCGCAGGGCTTCGCCTAAGCACCGCTACAATATTATCGAGGATTATGGTGGAAGGGGGCACCGCACACGGCTAAGAATATGATTACGTGGATCAACTTGTGTCTAGAGGTGCCCCCGTGCCCCCGTATATAAAGGAGTAAGGGAGGAGGAGGCCGACCCTAGGAGGGGGCGCGCCAAGTGTGGAGTCCTACTAGGACTCCCTAGTCCTAGTAGGATTCCACCTCCCATATGGAATAGGAAAAGAGGAAGGGAAAAGGAGAAGGAAGGAAGGGGGCGCCCCCCTTCCCTAGTCCAATTCGGACCAGACCAAGGGGAGGGGTGCGGCCACCCTTGAGGCCCTTTTTCTTCTTTCCCTTATGGCCCAATAAGGCCCAATACGTATTCCCGTAACTCTCCGGTACTCCGAAAAATACCTGAATCACTCGGAACCTTTCCGATGTCCGAATATAGTCGTCCAATATATCGATCTTTACGTCTCGACCATTTCGAGACTCCTTGTCATGTCCCCGATCTCATCCGGGACTCCGAACTCCTTCGGTACATCAAAACTCATAAACTCATAATATAAATGTCATTGAAACCTTAAGCGTGCGGACCCTACGGGTTCGAGAACAATGTAGACATGACCGAGACACGTCTCCAGTCAATAACCAATAGCGAAACCTGGATGCTCATATTGGCTCCCACATATTCTACGAAGATCTTTATCGGTCAGACCGTATAACAACATACGTTGTTCCCTTTGTCATCGGTATGTTACTTGCCCGAGATTCGATCGTCGGTATCTTAATACCTAGTTCAATCTCGTTACCGGCAAGTCTCTTTACTCGTTCCGTAATACATCATCTCACAACTAACTCATTATTTGCAATGCTTGCAAGGCTTATGTGATGTGCATTACCGAGAGGGCCCAGAGATACCTCTCCGACAATCGGAGTGACAAATCCTAATCTTGAAATACGCCAACCCAACATGTACCTTTGGAGACACCTGTAGAGCTCCTTTATAATCACCCAGTTACATTGTGACGTTTGGTAGCACACAAAGTGTTCCTCCGGCAAACGGGAGTTGCATAATCTCATAGTCATAGGAACATGTATAAGTCATGAAGAAAGCAATAGCAACATACTAAACGATCGGGTGCTAAGCTAATGGAATGGGTCATGTCAATCACATCATTCTCCTAATGATGTGATCCCGTTAATCAAATAACAACTCTTTTGTTTATGGTTAGGAAACATAACCATCTTCGATTAACGAGCTAGTCAAGTAGAGGCATACTAGTGACACTCTGTTTGTCCATGGATTCACACATGTATTATGTTTCCGGTTAATACAATTCTAGCATGAATAATAAAAATTTATCATGATATAAGGAAATAAATAATAACTTTATTATTGCCTCTAGGGCATATTTCCTTCAGTCTCCCACTTGCACTAGAGTCAATAATCTAGTTCACATCGTCATGTGATTCAACACTAAGAGTTCACATCACCATGTGATTAACCCCCATAGTTCACATCGTCATGTGACCTATACCCAAAGGGTTTACTAGAGTCAATAATCTAGTTCACATCATTTATGTGATTAACACCCAAAGAGTACTAAGGTGTGATCATGTTTTGCTTGTGAGATAATTTTAGTCAACGGGTCTGTCACATACAGATCCGTAAGTATTTTGCGAATTCTATGTCTACAATGCTCTGCACGGAGCTACTCTAGCTAATTGCTCCCACTTTCAATATGTATCTAGATCGAGACTTAGAGTCATCCAGATCTGTGTCAAAACTTGCATCGACGTAACTTTTTACGACAAACCTTTTGTCACCTCCATAATCAAGAAATATTTCCTTATTCCACTAAGGATAATTTTGACCAATGTCCAGTGATCTACTCTTAGATCACTATTGTACTCCCTTGCTTAACACATTGTAGGGTATACAATAGATCTGGTACACATCATGGCATACTTTATAGAACCTATGGCTGAGGCATAGGGAATGACTTTCATTCTCTTTCTATCTTCTGCCGTGGTCGGGCTTTGAGTCTTACTCAATTTCATACCTTGTAACACAGCCAAGAACTCTTTCTTTGACTGTTCCATTTTTGAACTACTTCAAAATATTGTCAAGGTATGTACTCATTTAAAAAACTTATCAAGCGTCTTGATCCATCTCTATAGATTTTGATGCTTAATATGTAAGCAGCTTCACCGAGGTCTTTCTTTGAAAAACTTCTTTAAAAGCACTCCTTTATGCTTTGCAGAATAATTCTACATTATTTCCGATCAACAATATGTCATATATACTTATCAGAAATGCTGTAGTGCTCCCACTCACTTTCTTGTAAATACAGGCTTCACCGCAAGTCTGTATAAAACTATATGCTTTGATCATACTATCAAAGTGTTTATTCCAACTTCGAGAGGCTTGCACCAGTCCATAAATGGATCGCTGGAGCTTGCACATTTTGTTAGCACCTTTAGGATTGACAAAACCTTCTGGTTGTATCATATACAACTCTTCTTTAATAAATCCATTAAGGAATGCAGTTTTGTTTATCCATTTGCTGGATTTTATAAAATGCGTCAATTGCTAACATGATTCGGACAGACTTAAGCATAGATGCGAGTGAGAAACTCTCATCATAGTCAACACCTTGAATTTGTCGAAAACCTTTTTGCGACAATTCTAGCTTTGTAGATAATAACACTACTATCAGCGTCCGTCTTCCTCTTGAAGATCCATTTAATCTCAATGGCTCGCCGATCATTGGGCAAGTCAATTAAAGTCCATACTTTGTTCTCATACATGGATCTCATCTCAGATTTCATGGCCTCAAGCCATTTCGCGGAATCTAGGCTCATCATCGCTTCCTCATAGTTCGCAAGTTCGTCATGGTCTAGTAACATGACTTCCAGAACAGGATTACCGTACCACTTTGGTGCGGATCTCACTCCTGGTTTACCTACGAGATTCGGTATTAACTTGATCTGAAGTTACATGATCATCATCATTAGTCTTCCTCACTAATTGGTGTAGTAGTCACAGGAACAGATTTCTTGTGATGAACTACTTTTCAATAAGGAAGAAGGTACAATTACCTTATCAAGTTCTACTTTCCTCCCACTCACTTCTTTCAAGAGAAACTCCTTCTCTAGAAAGGATCCATTCTAAGCAACGAATATCTTGCCTTCGGATCTGTGATAGAAGGTGTACCCAACTGTCTCCTTTGGGTATCCTATGAAGACACATTTCTCCGATTTGGATTTGTGCTTATCAGGATGAAACTTGTTTCACATAAGCATCACAACCCCAAATTTTAAGAAACGACAACTTTGGTTTCTTGTCAAACCACAGTTCATACGGTGTCATCTCAACGGATTTAGATGGTGCCCTATTTAACGTGAATGCAGTTGTCTCTAATGCATAACCCCAAAACGATAGTGGTAGATCGGTAAGAGACATCATAGATCGCACCATATCTAATAAAGTACGGTTATGACGTTCGGACACACCATTATACTGTGGTGTTCCAGGTGGCGTGAGTAGTGAAACTATTTCACATTGTTTTTAACTGAAGGCCAAATTCGTAACTAAAATACTCTTCTCTACGATCAGATCATAGAAACTTTATTTTCTTGTTACGATGATTTTCCACTTCACTCTGAAATTCTTTGAACTTTTCAAATGTTTCAGACTTATGTTTCATCAAGTAGATATACTCATATCTACTCAAATCATCTGTGAAGATTAGAAAATAATGATACCTGTCGCGAGCCTCAATATTCATCGGACCACATACATCATTATGTATGATTTCCAACAAATCTATTGCTCGCTCCATTGTTCCGAAGAACGGAGTCTTAGTCATCTTGCCCATGAGGCATGGTTCGCAAGCATCAACTGATTCATAATCAAGTGATTCCAAAAGCCCACCAGCATGGAGTTCCTTCATGCGCTTTACACCAATATGACCTAAATTTCAGTGCCACAAATAAGTTGCACTATCATTATTAACTTTGCATCTTTTGGTTTCAATATTATGATTATGTGTATCACTATGATCGAGATCCAACGAACTATATTCATTGGGTGTGTAACCATATAAGGTTTTATTCATGTAAACAGAACAACAATTTATTCTCTTACTTAAATGAATAACCGTATTACAATAAACATGATCAAATCATATTCATGCTCAACGCAAACACCAAATAACACTTATTTAGGTTCAACACTAATCCCGAATTTATAGGGAGTGTGCGATGATAATCATATCAATCTTTGAACCTCTTCCAACACACATCGTCACTTCACCCTTAACTAGTCTCTGTTTATTCTGCAACTCCCGTTTCGAGTTACTAATCTTAGCAACTGAACTAGTATCAAATACTGAGGGGTTGCTATAAACACTAGTAAAGCATACATCAATAACATGTATATCAAATATACTTATGTTCACCTTGCCATCCTTCTTATCCTCCAAATACTTGGGGCAGTTCCGCTTCCAGTGACCAGTCTGCTTGCAGTAGAAGCACTCAGTTTCAGGCTTAGGTCCAGGTTTGGGTTTCTTCTCTTGAGTAGGAACTTGCTTGCTGTTCTTTTTGAAGTTTCCCTTCTTCTTCCCTTTGCCCTTTTTCTTGAAACTAGTGGTCTTATGGACCATCAACACTTGATGCTCCTTCTTGATTTCTACCTCCGCAGCTTTCAGCATTGCGAAGAGCTCGGGAATAGTCTTATTCATCCCTTGCATATTATAGTTCATCACGAAGCTCTTGTAGCTTGGTGGCAGTGATTGGAGAATTCTATCAATGACGCAATCATCTGGAAGATTAACTCCCAATTGAATCAAGTGATTATTATACCCAGACATTTTGAGTATATGCTCACTGACAGAACTGTTCTCCTCCATCTTGCAGCTATAGAACTTATTGAAGACTTCATATCTCTCGATCCGGGCATTTGCTTGAAATATTAACTTCAACTCCTGGAACATCTCATATGCTCCATGACGTTCAAAACGTCGTTGAAGTCCCGATTCTAAGCCGTAAAGCATGGCACACTGAACTATCGAGTAGTCATCAGCTTTGCTCTGCCAGACGTTCATAACATCTGGTGTTGCTCCAGCAGTAGGCCTGGCACCCAGCGGTGCTTCCAGGACGTAATTCTTCTGTGCAGCAATGAGGATAATCCTCAAGTTACGGACCCAGTCCGTGTAATTGCTACCATCATCTTTCAACTTTGCTTTCTCAAGGAACGCATTAAAATTCAACGGAACAACAGCACGGGCCATCTATCTACAATCAAACATAAACAAGCAAGATACTATCAGGTACTAAGTTCATGATAAATTTAGGTTCAATTAATCATATTACTAAAGAACTCCCAGTTAGATAGACATCCCTCTAATCCTCTAAGTGATTACGTGATCCAAATCAACTAAACCATGTCCGATCATCACGTGAGATGGAGTAGTTTCGTTGGTGAACATCGCTATGTTGATCATATCTACTATATGATTCACGCTCGACCTTTCGGTCTCCATGTTCCGAAGCCATATCTGTATATGCTTGGCTCATCAAGTATAACCTGAGTATTCTGCGTGTGCAACTGTTTTGCACCCGTTGTATTTGAACATAGAGCCTATCACACCCGATCATCACGTGGTGTCTCAGCACGAAGAACTTTTGCAACGGTGCATACTCAGGGAGAACACTTCTTGATAATTAGTGAGAGATCATCTTAAAATGCTACCGTCAATCAAAGCAAAATAAGATGCATAAAAGATAAACATCACATGCAATCAATATAAGTGATATGATATGGCCATCATCATCTTGTGCTTGTGATCTCCATCTTCGAAGCACCGTCATGATCACCATCGTCACCGGCGCGACACCTTGATCACCATCGTAGCATCGTTGTCGTCTCGCCAATCTTATGCTTCCACGACTATCGCTACCGCTTAGTGATAAAGTAAAGCATTATAGTGCAATTGCATTGCATACAATAAAGCGACAACCATATGGCTCCTGCCAGTTACCGATAACTTGGTTACAAAACATGATCATCTCATACAATAAAATTTAGCATCATGTCTTGACCATATCACATCACAACATACCCTGCAAAAACAAGTTAGACGTCCTCTACTTTGTTGTTGCAAGTTTTACGTGGCTGCTACGGGCTTAAGCAAGAACCAATCTTACCTACGCATCAAAACTACAACGATAGTTTGTCAAGTTGGTGCTGTTTTAACCTTCGCAAGGACTGGGCATAGCCACACTCGGTTCAACTAAAGTTGGAGAAACTGTCACCCGCTAGCCACCTTTGTGCAAAGCACGTCGGGAGAACCGGTCTCGCGTAAGCGTACGCGTAATGTCGGTCTGGGCCACTTCGTCCAACAATACCGCCGAACCAAAGTATGACATGCTGGTAAGCAGTATGAATTATATCGCCCACAACTCACTTGTATTCTACTCGTGCATATAACATCAACACATAAAACCTAGGCTCGGATGCCACTGTTGGGGAACGTACTAATTTCAAAAAAATTCCTACGCACACGCAAGATCATGGTGTTGCATAGCAACGAGAGGGGAGAGTGTGATCTACATACCCTTGTAGACCGACAGCGGAAATGTTAGCACAACGCGGTTGATGTAGTCGTACGTCTTCACGGCCCGACCGATCAAGCACCGAAACTACGGCACCTCCGAGTTCTAGCACACGTTCAGCTCGATGACGATCCCCGGACTCCGATCCAGCAAAGTGTCGGGGAAGAGTTCCGTTAGCACGACGGCGTGGTGACGATCTTGATGTACTACCGTCGCAGGGCTTCGCCTAAGCACCGCTACAATATTATCGAGGATTATGGTGGAAGGTGGCACCGCACACGGCTAAGAATATGATCACGTGGATCAACTTGTGTCTAGAGGTGCCCCCCTGCCCCCGTATATAAAGGAGCAAGGGAGGAGGAGGCCGGCCCTAAGAGGGGGTGCGCCAAGTGTGGAGTCCTACTAGGACTCCCTAGTCCTAGTAGGATTCCACCTCCCATATGGAATAGGAAAAGAGGAAGGGAAAAGGAGAAGGAAGGAAGGGGGCGCCCCCCTTCCCTAGTCCAATTCGGACCAGACCAAGGGGAGGGGTGCGGCCACCCTTGAGGCCCTTTTTCTTCTTTCTCGTATGGCCCAATAAGGCCCAATACGTATTCCCGTAACTCTCCGGTACTCCGAAAAATACCCGAATCACTCGGAACCTTTCCGATGTCCGAATATAGTCGTCCAATATATCAATCTTTACGTCTCGACCATTTCGAGACTCCTCGTCATGTCCCCGATCTCATCCGGGACTCCGAACTCCTTCGGTACATCAAAACTCATAAACTCATAATATAACTGTCATTGAAACCTTAAGCGTGCGGACCCTACGGGATCGAAAACAATGTAGACATGACCGAGACACGTCTCCAGTCAATAACCAATAGCGGAACCTGGATGCTCATATTGGCTCCCACATATTCTACGAAGATCTTTATCGGTCAGACCGTATAACAACATACGTTGTTCCCTTTGTCATCGGTATGTTACTTGCCCGAGATTCGATCGTCGGTATCTTAATACCTAGTTCAATCTCGTTACCGGCAAGTCTCTTTACTCGTTCCGTAATACATCATCTCACAACTAACTCATTAGTTGCAATGCTTGCAAGGCTTATGTGATGTGCATTACCGAGAGGGCCCAGAGATACCTCTCCGACAATCGGAGTGACAAATCCTAATCTCGAAATACGCCAACCCAACATGTACCTTTGGAGACACCTGTAGAGCTCCTTTATAATCAGCCAGTTACGTTGTGACGTTTGGTAGCACACAAAGTGTTCCTCCGGCAAACGGGAGTTGCATAATCTCATAGTCATAGGAACATGTATAAGTCATGAAGAAAGCAATAGCAACATACTAAACGATCGGGTGCTAAGCTAATGGAATGGGTCATGTCAATCACATCATTCTCCTAATGATGTGATCCCGTTAATCAAATAACAACTCTTTTGTTTATGGTTAGGAAACATAACCATCTTCGATTAACGAGCTAGTCAAGTAGAGGCATACTAGTGACACTCTGTTTGTCTATGTATTCACACATGTATTATGTTTCCGGTTAATACAATTCTAGCATGAATAATAAACATTTATCATGATATAAGGAAATAAATAATAACTTTATTATTGCCTCTAGGGCATATTTCCTTCACTTGAGACCCCCCAACTCCAACTCCAACTCTATATAACTGCTTTCGGGAAGAAAAAAATAGGGGAGAATAAATCATCACGTTTTACGATACGGAGCCGCCGCCAAGCCCTAAAACCTCTCGGGAGAGCTGATCTGGAGTCCGTTCGGGGCTCCGGAGAGGGGGATTCGTCGCCGTCGTCATCATCAACCATCCTCCATCACCAATTTCATGATGCTCACCGCCGTGCGTAAGTAATTCCATCGTAGGCTTGCTGGACGGTGATGGGTTGGATGAGATTCACCATGTAATCGAGTTAGTTTTGTTAGGGTTTGATCCCTAGTATCCACTATGTTCTGAGATTGATGTTGCTATGACTTTGCTTTGCTTAATGCTTGTCACTAGGGCCCGAATGTCATGATTTCAGATCTGAACCTATTATGTTTTCATCAATACATGAGAGTTCTAGATCCTATCTTGCAAGTCTATAGTCACCTATTATGTGTTATGATCCGTTAACCCCGAAGTGACAATAATCGGGATACTTACCGGTGATGACCGTAGTTTGAGGAGTTCATGTATTCACTATGTGCTAATGCTTTGTTCCGGTTCTCTATTAAAAGGAGGCCTTAATATCCCTTAGTTTCCATTAGGACCCCGCTGCCACGGGAGGGTAGGGCAAAAGATGTCATGCAAATTCTTTTCCATAAGCACGTATGACTATACTTGGAATACATGTCTACATTACATTGACGAATTGGAGCTAGTTCTGTGTCACCCTATGTTATGACTGTTACATGATGAACCGCATCCAGAATAATTATCCATCATTGATCCGATGCCTAGGAGCTTTCCATATACTGGTTTACGCTTATTTAATTTCCCGTTGCTATTATTACAATCACTACAAAATACCAAAAACATTACTTTGCTTTCGTTACTCTTTTGTTACCGTTACCATCACTATCATATTACTTTGCTACTAAACACTTTGCTGCAGATACTAAGTTTCCAGGTGTGGTTGAATTGACAACTAAGCTGCTAATACTTGAGAATATTCTTTGGCTCCCCTTGTGTCGAATCAATAAATTTGGGTTGAATACTCTACCCTCGAAAGGTGTTGCAATCCCCTATACTTGTGCGTTATCAAGACTAATTTCTGGCACCACTGCCGGGGAGCATAGCTCTATTCTTTGAGTCACTTGGGATTTATATCTGCTGGACACTATGAAGAACTTGAGAGATACAAAAACTAAGATCTATCCCTCAACTACGAGGGGAGGTAAGGAACTGCCATCTAGCTCTGCACTTGATTCACCTTCTATTATGAGTAAGCTTGCGACACCAACACCTGCTTCTGCTATTCGTTCTGATATGTCGCATGTTATTGATGATGCTACTTCTGCTATGCATGATACTTATGATGAAACTACCTCTATGCCTGATACTACTATGCCACTTAGTGATTTTCTCGAGGAATGACTTGCTAGGGCTAGAGAGATTGAAAATATTGAATCTGATATGAAGATGAAAGTGATGATGAAGAATCACTTGTTATTCCTGAGGGTTATTTATTTGATCAAGATGCTTTCTTTAGCTATTTTAGCCTGCAAAGATAGATATGACTCAAAAGGTTATTAGCTAAATGGAATAAGCAATCTCCAAATGCTAGGATGAGACCTGACCCTGCTTTTGCTACTTCACCTATATGTGTTGCTGATAAGGATTATGAATTCTCTGTTGATCCTGATATAATTACTTTGGTTGAATCTAATCCTTTTCATGGTTATGAATCTGAAACTGTTGTAGCACATCTTACTAAATTAAATGATATAGCCACCCTGCTCACTAATGATGAGAGATCTTGCTACTTTTATATCCTTAAAATATTTTCGTTCTCATTAAAGGGTGATGCTAAGATATGGTTTAATTCTCTTGATCCTGGTTGTGTGCGTAGTCCCCAGGATATTATCTATTACTTCTCTGCTAAATATTTCCCTGCGCATAAGAAACAAGCTGCTTTAAAGGAAATATACAACTTTGTGCAAATTAAAGAAGAGAGTCTCCCACAAGCTTGGGGGAGGCTTCTCAAGTTACTTAATGCTTTGCCTGATTATCCTTTTAAAAATGAAATACTTGATATCTTTTATAATGGACAAACCGATGCTTCCAGAGATTACCTGGATAGTTGTGCTGGTTCTCTTTTCAGGAAAAGAACACCGGATGAAGTTGAAATCTTATTGAATAATATGTTGACAAATGAAAATAATTGGGCACCTCTTGAGCCAGCTCCTGCTCCAATTAATGATCCTATTACTAAACCAACTCCGAAGAAGAGAGGTGTTCTGTTTCTCAGTCCAGAGGTGTAACATCCCAAATTTTTTAATTTGGAATGTTATACATTAGATCATCATTGCATATCATATTTTATTGCTTTTCTGCTTGATCCTAGAAACTCTACGCAACTCAAGGACCCTCAAAGAGAGTTGGGGATTTCGTTATTTTCATATTTGAGGTTTTCACAAATTCTGAAAATAGGATCATTTGATTTTATTTATTTTATCTTCATTTATTTTTCCTATCAAAATATGGGAGAGGGAATAAAATGACTTTCCCAAAATAAAGAAATAATGAGGATTTAATAAAAAAATCAAATAAGATTTTATTTTGGTTTTATTTGCTATTTTATTTGAATTTAGGAAAAATGCACATTTTCAAAAATTGCATTTAGAGCCAAAAAAATGTTCATCCTGTTCTAAACATTTTATTTAGACGGGGAAAATTTGTTTTGGCATTTTTAGATTTTTATTTATTTTTCTAAATTTTTTTAGGCGCAGCGAAATTGTTTAAAAAAAACCGCGCCCGACTGGGCCAAGGGACCAGCCGAGCGGGCCGGCCCAGCCAGCCGCCGCCGCCTCCAGCCAGATTGGGACCAGAGTCCCGATCGCCGCCGCTGCCGTGTCCAGGGAGGACACGCCTCCCGAAGTCGACCCCTCCCCCAAGTCGACCTCCCCCGCCCCTTTATAACCGCCGCCACCCCCTGCAAACCCCACGCCGCCGCCGCCGCTGCCGCACGCCGCCTGCCGCCGCTGCCTCGCGCCGCCCGGAGCCGCCGCCCCGCCGCCTCGCGCCATCCGTCGCCCTGCCGGAGAGCCGCCGCCGCCGCCGAGGTAGCCGCCCGCCGGTTTTTGAGAAAAGGCCGATTCGGTTTTTTTTAAAACCCTAGTTTTCGTTTTTTTAATAAATAGATCGGTTTTTTCCGGTTTATTTATTTAGCGAGCGCCTGATCGTCCATTCATTTTAACGAACGCGTTTTTCGTTTAGTTTCTGTTAACGAACGTTCGTTCGTTAACTGTTCGTTGTTTTTCTTTTTCTTGGATTAAATTCGCGGTTTTCTGATCGCGATCTCTGATCCAATGTTCGTTCTAGTTTAACTTTTCGCTCGTTTATCGGAATCAGGCGATTCAAGCGCCTGGAGTTTCGTCTCAAAACCCTCTTTCCGTTTAACCAACTCAAACAAGTTTTTGCCAATGTAAAAATTGCCCTAGATCCAGAATAGTAAACGAAGTTTGTTTCTTTTGCCGTTTGTCTTCATTGCTTCGTTTGTTTTGATTCTTTTTGCCAACCGGAGTTCTTAAGTTGAACTTTCTGGTTAGATCTTTTGTTCGTGTTTTACCTGTGCATTAGTTGAGTACTTATTGTATGCTTGTTTGTTTGCGATAGAGTACCCAGAGTGCGCCGCTTGCTACTTCGAATCGCTAGGTTTCCCGGATCATCAGCAAGGCAAGTAACACTTTGATCATACCTCCTACTACCCAGTTTTATTGCATTAGTTCCAATCCTCACACATTGCATGATTAGGATCTAATTAAATTGTGGGTTTGGGAAGTAGTTGAGGTAGAACCTAGTACCTATTTATTATCAAACCTTTGGGAGTTACTCTTACGTTTGCTTATTATGCCATGCTATGCTAGTAGACGTGGATTGGGTGAGTGTATCCATGACAGATGTGAGATTGTTAATTAATGGTTTATTTAAGGTGGCAACCTAAACACACATCTGGGTGGATTGAGGCACCTGGGTATTCTAGCGATTGCCTGTTTTTTTTGGACCGCCACCCAGGCTCAAAGGGATCATGATATTATTCATACTAGAAACTTCTGTGTGCAGCCACAAGCTACTATGGGCTCTAGCATAGTTGACTAAGTCGTGCGAACTCTTACAGTGGTAGACTAGCAGATGTAGGAGATGTAGGTTGGTACGGTCTAGCCATTCGTAAGGTGCTAGCGCTTCTGAAAGACTATGTCTCGGTCATCCGTTTCTCAAACACCATGCAGTGCGAGAAAACCAACGAAGGAGATCGAGTCTTGTGGGGAAAAGTGCGCAAACCTCTGCAGAGTGTATAAAATAATCATGATTAGTCGTGTCCCCGGTTATGGACATCTTGAGTATCTAGTACCTGGATTATCATGTGAATCTCATCATGTTACTCTAAAGTTAATTGTTGGGTTTTTAATGATGATGCTTAAATGGGATTGAGAATGCTGTCAACCATTCTCAATGTTTAACAACTACCATGATTTTGGAGGATATGCTGAGAGCTTGCGCACTAGATTACGGATCTAGTTGGGACGAGAATTTGCCATATGCAGAGTTCTCTTACAACGACAGTTATCAATCCAGTTTGAAGATGGCCCCTTTTGAAGCCTTGTACGGAAGGAGGTGCAGGACCCCATTGTCTTGGGATGAAGTTGGAGACCGTCAGTTGTTTGGACCGGATCTGATTAAGGAGTCTGAACAGAAAGTGAAATTGATTCGCGATAGGCTCAAGGTAGCCCAGTCCAGGCAAAAGAGCTATGCAGATTCAAAACGTAAGGAGACAGTTTACGGAGTCGGAGACCGGGTTTATCTTCGAGTATCTCCACTTCGAGGAGTTAAGCGCTTTGGAGTTAAGGGAAAGTTAGCGCCATGCTTTGTAGGACCATACAAGGTTTTGGAGCGTATGGGAGAAGTAGCGTACAAGTTGGAATTACTTGAAGGATTATCAGGAGTTCATGACGTGTTCCACGTTTCCCAGTTGAAGACGTGCCACTCAGAGATGGCTGATATACCGCTGAGAGATACAGTGCCGCTAGAAGCAATTCAATTGGACAGTGATTTGACCTATGAGGAGAAACCAGTCAAGATTCTTGAGTATGCCAGGCGAGTCACCCGCAGCAAGGTTATCAAGTTTTGCAAAGTTCAGTGGAACCACCACACGGAGGATGAAGCCACCTGGGAGCGAGAGGAAGAATTGCTGAAGGACCACCCTCATCTACACCCTCATCTATTTTCTAGCCAACCCAAATCTCGAGGGAGAGATTCATCTTAAGGGGGGTAGGTTTGTAACATCCCAAATTTTTAATTTGGAATGTTATACATTAGATCATCATTGCATATCATTTTTATTGCTTTTCTGGTTGATCCTAGAAATTCTACGCAACTCAAGGACCCTCGGAGAGAGTTGGGGATTTCGTTATTTTCATATTTGAGTTTTTCCCAAATTTTGAAAATAGGATCATTTGATTTTATTTATTTTATCTTCATTTATTTCTGTTATCAAAATATGAGAGAGGAAATAAAACGACTTTCCAAAATAAAGAAATATTGAGGATTTAATAAA
Source organism: Triticum urartu (assembly GCF_003073215.2). Lineage (NCBI taxonomy): Eukaryota > Viridiplantae > Streptophyta > Magnoliopsida > Poales > Poaceae > Triticum > Triticum urartu. Next base: position 101,883,267 of record NC_053024.1, read on the forward strand.
AAAATCAAATAAGATTTTGGTTTTATTTGCTATTTTATTTGAATTTAGGAAAAATTGCACGTTTTCAAAAATTGCATTTAGAGCAAAAAAATGTTCATCCTGTTCTAAATATTTTATTTAGACGGGGAAATTTTGTTTTGGCATTTTTAGATTTTTATTTATTTTTCTAGATTTTTTTAGGTGCAGCGAAATTGTTTAAAAAAACCGCGCCCGACTGGGCCAAGGGCCCAGCCGAGCAGGCCGGCCCAGCCAGCCGCCGCCGCCTCCAGTCGGATCGGGACCGGAGTCCCGATCGCCGCCGCCGTGTCCGGGGAGGACACGCCTCCCGAGGCCGACCCCTCCCCCAAGTCGACCTCCCCCGCCCCTTTATAACCGCCGCCACCCGCCTGCAAACCCCATGCCGCCGCCGCCGCTGCCACACGCCGCCTGCCGCCGCCCCGTGCCGCCCGGAACCGCCGCCTCGCGCCACCCGTCGCCCTGCCGGAGCCCCGCCGGAGAGCCGCCGCCGCCACCGAGGTAGCCGCCGACCGGTTTTTGAGAAAAATTCGATTCGGTTTTTTTTAAAACCCTAGTTTTCGTTTTTTTAATAAATAGATCGGTTTTTTTCCGGTTTATTTTTTTAGCGAGCGCCCGTTTATCCGTTCGTTTTAACGAACGCGTTTTTCGTTAGTTTCTATTAACGAACGTTCGTTCGTTAACTGTTTGTCGTTTTTCTTTCTCTCGGATTAAATCCGCGGTTTTCTGATCGCGATCTCTCATCCGATGTTCGTTCTAGTTTAACTTTTCGCTCGTTTATCGGAATCAGGCCTGGAGTTTCGTCTCGAAACCCTCTTTCCGTTTAACCAACTCAAATAAGTTTTTGCCACTGTAAAAATTGCCCTAGATCCAGAATAGTAAACGAAGCTTGTTTCTTTTGCCGTTTGTCTTTGTTGCTTCGTTTGTTTTGGTTCTTTTTGCCAACTGGAGTTCTTAAGTTGAACTTTCTAGTTAGATCTTTTGTTCCTGTTTTACCTGTGCATTAGTTGAGTACTTATTGTATGCTTGTTTGTTTGCGATAGAGTACCCGGAGTGCGCCGCTTGCTACTTCGAATCGCTAGGTTTCCCGGATCATCAGCAAGGCAAGTAACACTTTGATCATACCTCATACTACCCAGTTTTATTGCATTAGTTCCAATCCTCACACATTGCATGATTAGGATCTAATTAAATTGTGGGTTTGGGAAGTAGTTGAGGTAGAACCTAGTACCTATTTATTATCAAACCTTTGGGAGTTACTCTTACGTTTGCTTATTATGCCATGCTATGCTAGTAGACGTGGATTGGGTGAGTGTATCCATGACAGATGTGAGATTGTTAATTATTGGTTTATTTAAGGTGGCAACCTAAACACACATCTAGGTGGATTGAGGCACCTGGGTATTCCAGCGATTGCTTGTTTTTTTTGGACCGCCACCCAGGCTCAAAGGGATCATGAGATTATTCATACTAGAAACTTCCATGTGCAGCCACAAGCTACTATGGGCTCTAGCATAGTTGACTAAGTCATGTGAACTCTTACAGTGGTAGACTAGCAGATGTAGGGGATGTAGGTTGGTACGGTCTACCCGTTCGTAAGGTACTAGCACTTCTGAAAGACTATGTCTCGGTCATCCGTTTCTCAAACACCATGCAGTGCGAGAAAACCAACGGAGGAGATCGAGTCTTGTGGGGAAAAGTGCGCAAACCTCTGCAGAGTGTACAAACTAATCATGATTAGCCGTGTCCCCGGTTATGGACATCTTGAGTATCTAGTACCTGGATTATCATGTGAATCTCATCATGTTACTCTAAAGTTAATTGTTGGGTTTTTAATGATGATGCTTAAATGGGATTGAGAATGCTGTCAACCATTCTCAATGTTTAACAACTACCATGATAGTTAAATAAAATTTATTCCTTTGCAGTAGGGAAAAATTGGCTTTACGCAAAACTGTAACCATAAAGCTTTCCACCAGCCATATATGCATATAGAATAGCTTATTTCATTCCATTACTCTCTATGTGTTACATTGCCAACATATTCCATATGCTGACCCGTTTCGGGCTGCAACGTTAATATTGCAGACTTTTCAGATGACGATTAAGGTGCCTTTAGGTCGTGGTTCTATACTCAGTGATGCCGTTGGATTTGATGGACTCACTTATCTTCCAAGCCTTCCGCTGTTATCGTTATTAGATGGCCTTAAGCCATATTTATTGTATAAGTTCTCTTTTGAGAAACTCGATGTAATAAGTGTATGATTGCTACTCTGTTATAAATCCTTCAAGTACTGTGTGGTGCCAGCATTACTGATCCAGGGATGACATCGGAGCACAGAGATTGGACCGTTTGAGGTCTGGTCGCTACAAGAGGATATGCAAGAGGCAAAGAAATCTATGAAAGAAAAGGGTATTAAAGCTGAAGATGTTAAGAATTTACGTCCTATTGAAGAAATACATGGTCTTAATTTACCGCCTGTCGAAGAAACATATGATCTTGATCCATTACCTATTGAAGAACCTCCAGACCTCGATAACCCGACACAGGTAGTAAAGGTAAATTCTCTCTATAGATATGATAAAGCTGAAATCCCTCCTACTAAGATTGATAGCCAATGCTTGGATGAGTTTGATAATTTTATATTTAAGCAAGAATAATTCAATGCTTATTTTGGTAGACAATTAAAACAAGATGCTGATATGATTAAATACTTGGGTGATTATATGGCTAACATTAGAGGTGAACTTAAACTTGTTAGCAAACATGCTTCTATGGTTACCACTCAAGTAGAAAAAGTACTTAAAGCTCAAAAGGAATTGCTCAATGAGATGAATAGTAAGAAAAATGATCATGCTGTTAAAGTGGCTACTAGAACTGGTAGAATGACTCAGGAACCTTTGTATCCTGAAGGCCACCCTAAGAGAATTGAGCAAGATTCTCAGAGAAATAAAATTGATGCACCTAGTTCTTCTAAAAAGAAGAAAAAGAAAAATGACAAAACTGTGCAAACTTCTAGTGAACCTATTGCTGAACCACCTAATAATCCAAATGATATATCTATGTCTGATGCTGAAACACAATCTAGTAATGAACATGAACCTAATGAAAATGTTAATGATGATGTTCATATTAATGCTCAATCTAGTAATGATAATGATGTAGAAATTGAACCTGCTGTTGATCTTGATAACCCACAATCAAAGAATCAACATTATGATAAGAAAGACTTTGTTGCTAGGAAACATGGTAAAGAAAGAGAACCTTGGGTTCAGAAACCCATGCCTTTTCCTCCCAAACCATCCAAGAAAAAGGATGATGAGGATTTTGAGCGCTTTGCTGAAATGATTAGAACTATATTTTTGCGTATGCGATTGACTGATATACTCAAAACAAATCCTTATGCTAAGTACATGAAAGATATTATTACAAATAAAAGAAAGATACCAGAAGCTGAAATTTCCACCATGCTTGCTAATTATACTTTTAAGGGTGGAATACCAAAGAAACTTGGAGATCCAGGAGTACCTACTATACTATGCTCCATTAAAAGAAACTATGTTAAAACTGCTTTATGTGATCTTGGAGCCGGTGTTAGTGTTATGCCTCTCTCTTTATATCGTAGACTTGATTTGAATAAGTTGACACCTACTGAAATATCTTTGCAAATGGCTGATAAATCAACTGCTATACCTGTCGGTATTTGTGAGGATGTGCCTGTTGTAGTTGCAAACGTTACTATTTTAACGGACTTTGTTATTCTTGATATTCCCGAGGACGATAGTATGTCTATTATTCTTGGAAGACCTTTTCTTAATACTGCAGGGGCTGTTATTGATTGCAACAAAGGCAATGTCACTTTTCATGTTAATGGTAATGAGCATACGGTACACTTTCCGAGGAAACAGCCTCAAGTTCATAGTATCAATTATATCAGAAAAATTCCATCGATTATATTTGGAGGTTTTGAATTTCCTCTTCCTACTGTCAAGAAGAAATATGATATACTTATTATTGGGGATGTGCATATCCCTGTTGCGGTAACCTAGTGTTATTTGAAATTTCTCCGGCTTCATGTTAATCAGAATGGGTTTGTTAACAAGACTTGATCAACCTTGTTAGTGGATTCCTTTTGACGAGCATGAGATGGATGAAACTAGAAGCACAACCTTCTATACTCTCTCTATACTTTTTGTTATTTAGTTGAAACTAGTAAGGTTGCACGTGCAATGCACGTCTCGATTAATATAAAAATAATACAATAACCAAACCAATTGGTGAGATCACAATTTTATTCTCTGAGAAGCACCACTCCTAATCACGCACGCATAAGTAAACCATGACAAACGTGCATTCAAGATCATTAATATATAATATTGTTTGAAGATTAATAAAGCCACCAATCACCATACACGGTCCATTATCCATGGAAAGCTATTAAAAAGTAAAAACAAACAATTTCTCACAGAACAGACTATGAGTAGGAATATGTGACATAAATGAATAAACAAGTTATGAAAGTAATACAGACACAAATTAAGGGTGCATAATTGTGGAAAAAAATGAAACATAATGTATAAGCCAGCGATATCCAACCATATTATGAAACATATAGAAGTTCAAACTTAAGTGGGAGGTATCTATCATCTATTCCATGCTGATAATACATAAAAAATACATCAGAAAGAGAATACAAAAACCAAGCAAGATATTTTATCTATTTCCCCAACCCAATAAATCCACTTGTGCAACACTCTCCCATCTCCATTGAGATGCCTTCACCAAGATTATGTTCTCTGCTTCGTCTTTATCCTAAGTCATTACTGAAAAGGTATTTAAGTTATTCAGTGATCATCACACTATCAGAGATAAATAGTACTTTCATGGAGAAACAGCTAAAAGAAAAGTCACTTCGCTAGTAGTCTCGGAGTACTGTATACATTGTTTGTACTGCGAGCATAAAAAAATTAGAACAACATAACAAAAAATCTAATGTTACATCATGAGTAAACCTGGACACCTCATGAGCACACATACACAAGTACTACATACAAAATTTGAAGTCTCTTCTTTTTTCATAGGTACATAGCCTTTAGTATATCTCAACCAGAACAAGAAAAAAATGATCTATGAGAATGTCCTACCAACAGGATCAGCATAGTTAGGTCTATATCCATTACTTCTTTCCGAAACTTGCTTCAACATGTATGAACATCATATCATCAGTCTATATCCATTTCAGTATTCTCATAACTGAGAATGGTTGTGATATTGTAACTTCTCTTATTTGCTCATTTACCCGTAACCATCAGTATATGTTTCTTGCAAACCCCTAAGAAAGGAACAAAAGTGAAGTGATACAGGCATGCCGATACCAGTAAAGAGCATGTGATATATGAATCACCATTTTACAATAGCTATGAAGGAAACCAACAATGGTCGGCATCGAGTAGTCACCCAGGTGCTTGCTGGAAAGCATCATCGATGGTAGCTACACTGAGTTCTATCTTTAGAACTACCTTGTTTGAGGCATTACTCTTTTCTAATGGCCTTGGCACCAAACAACAACCAACAAAGAGGTGACATGTAAACAATAGGAAGAAAATGAACGCAATAGTAAGAAGTTTTGGCAAGATAGAAGTCTCAATATATGTTACTTGGACAGATAGACATATGTAATAGTTTTCGATTTTCTCTTTTGGCTCTCTTAAAGAGCTTGTGCATTCATATACCGCTAAGCCTAATTGAATTAATATGCGAAGCAAGCACAAAACGATCCTATTTTAACATTGTTTTAACCATCAAATCGAAACATGAACGATTGTTTTAACCATCCATATTTTATATTCTTCTACTGTTCAAATGCAGACCATCTTGCTTCATCGGGAAAAAATTGAACAAGCAACAAAGTTTTGCTTCATGATTTACCTGAAACAGAAGGCATCTGACGCTTAAGGAAGGATCTACTTCAGGTAGCCAAGGCTCATGTTCTCCATCTCTCCCCAAATTACAGCACAATCCTTTAACAAGCAACAGAAGGCATGAGAAGAACAATCCTTGATTTTTTTTTAACTAAATCCTTGGAAAGTTGAAATCGGAAGTAAAGAACATAAGAATAGAGAAAAACAGAAAAAAGAGAACATTCAAGAATCAGTAGTAAAATAAAATAGGTCATTGAGATTTGAGAACACCTCAACTTTACACCATTGAGAAGAGTACAGAGATCTTCTTGTCCAGGAAGCCCGTCCTCCTGCACCATCACATGCTTGCCAGATAAAACAAATTAATCCAGCAAGTTTTTCTTGAACGGGAAAATGTATTCCACTTAAACTTGTGCAGAGGTAAATCACTGCCCACCAAAATTGAAACAAATTAAGTAAGGGGCCTAAAGTGCCCAGACGCTAAGGAGAACATCAGCCAACACCAAACTTCTGGCTTCATGGTAAAGGACTCCCAGTTCAACAGCATCACAATCCCTTCCCTTAAGTGCATGGATCATAGTCTGACAGTCTGACTCAAAAAACATACTATACAACAAAGCAACAACAGGAGGCCATCAGCGACAAGCTGGCAAGCACTCAGCATCAAGCACCCACACACACGCAGCAAGCAGGGTGTGATGACCGGGGAGGGCAGTTACCTTGCCGGGGACGGGATTCCTGGCGGCGGAGGAGAAGGTGGCTCGCGGTGGCGATGGAGATGACCGACGCGGATCACAAGAGTAGAGGGCTCCCCGCCGCCTCGCGCGCGGCCTCGTTCGCCGGCGGCCTCCCTGCGTGCACCCACATCGTGCCTAGGGAGGAGACATGTGCGGCCGGAGAGGCGAGGAGGAGCGGGCGCCGCCGCGCCGCGGGATCGCGCGCGACCTCATCGCCAGTGGCCGCCCAACGCACGTCCACTTTGCTTGGAGGAGATTTGTGTGGCCAGAGAGGTTAGCGCTAAATTTGGGGTGAGATTGGAAAGTTAGCGCTAATTTAGGGGTGAGATTATCTGGGTGCCGAGAACTTTTCGTTCCCTTCTACGTATGATGGGTGGCAGAGTTTTCGTCCGCCAACTAAAATTGATAGATGCACTTTTGATTGAGGGTTAGTTGTTATTCTGACGGCTGGATCTAAATGAGTAGCCCTAATCGTGTGGCTCTAATAGTTGTGGATTATTGTGTGTATGTTTGACGGGGTGCGGTTAGAAAATAATATGTTTACTTGTTTAATAGTAGTAGAGATAAAGTAAAAATAAATAATTTCTGTCAGTTATCTGATTATCCGTGCAATATAAAAATACCTTGAAAATAAAAGTTCTCCAAATGCCCTGAAAATTATATATGATTTTTTATAGAATATTTGAGGATTTATGAAACAAAGAACACACCAGGGGGGCCAACCACCTTGCCACGAGGGTGGAGGGCGCGCCCCCTGCCTCGTGGGCTCATGGTGGCCCTCCTCCACTTATTCTTCCAGCCACACACTTCATCTTCCTCCCCCAAACACGAAAAACCAACTCAAACCCGAGTCCAACCTCGTTTTGCTGTCATTTTCGATCTCCTTGCTCGAAGCACCTCTCACAAAACTGCTTGGGAAAATTGTTCCTTGGTATGTGACTCCTTCATTGGTCCAATTAGTTTTTGTTCTAGTACTTTATTCATTGCAAATTTGTGTTGCTTAGGTGACCCTGTTCTTGAGCTTGCATGTCAAATTTATATGGTCAAAAGTAGTTTCGATGCATGATATAGGCCCTAGGCACTTGTAGGAGTAGTTGCTATCAATATTATTGAGTTTGGTTTACTTTTATTTTGAAGTTACTAAAAATTTCAGAATTTTTCAAAAAATGATAAGGATATTATTGAGGGGCTCATCGAGCCAAAGCTCGAAGGAAAAGGCACCGAAGCCTAAGTATAATTTGCCGCGCACCGCGGAGGTTCGGGCGTGTGAATGGTCTTCTGAGGATTTCTTGAGAGCAGCCGGGATTTATGAAGATTTTCATGAGTTGGTTCATAATGCAGGCCTCACTGCTTTCCTCCACGGCCAATGCGATCAGTATCTCTTACTCACAAATACCTTTGTGCAAAACTTTCATTTCCATTCTAGGAACTCGCCACCTACGGTGGAGTTTCATTTATATGATGAGCATAAGGAGATGTCACTTTATGATTTTTGTCGGATTTGTTTAGTCCCTTTTGGGGGCAAGACAGAAGAACCACATCATGATGATGTGGAGGGATTTATTAATACTATCACTGTAGGGGAAACTAGGAAGGTTTCCGATGCACGAATCACTAGCATACATTTTCCTGTCTTACGTTACTTTGCATTATTTGCTAGTCGTTGCTTAATTGGTCGCGGAAACTCTGGAAACTTTAGTATCCCTGATATTATTATTTTGCTCCAAGGTTTATACAGTGATAACACTTTTAGTATGGGCGGCATTATTGCTAGACGGTTAAGTATGAACCGTACTAAGGGTCCCATCTTTGGAGGCTTCTATGACACACGCCTAGCTGCACATTTTAACATACCTATTAGGCATGTTGAGAAGGAGGAAAAAGTGCTGCCTCGTGTTTATTTAGATTATAAAAGTATGATGGCACATGATTTTATTGTTAAGAATAGGGCAGGAGAGCTTAAATATCAATTGTTCTTTAATAAATATCATCCTAAGACTATTACCTTGCCTGCTCCTGCTTTGTTTGATTTGACTGTAGGCAAGTACCTTGTTTCGTTGACGGCTATCCATGCCTACTGGAACCCTGCACCGGCCGAGGAGTCGGAACCGGAACCACAATTTGATCCTTCACGACAGTCTAACTATCAGTGGGATCCGGATATGATTGCCAACCAGTGGCAATCGGAGCCTTCTTCTTCCTCATCACAGTACGACCCCAACAACTATTATTATGGATATCAGCCAGGCCAGCCGTGGGCATAGACCAACTTAGGCCAAAAGCCTAAGCTTGGGGGAGTACGTATTTCTCACCGACATTATATTTATGTTCACACACACTCATTGCCAGATGTCGGTGCTCATACTTTTTCATTGTATTATGCATGCTAGTTTATTTTCTTTTATGCTTTCCTTTTGTGTGTTTGATGAACCTTAAGAAAAAACAAAAAAAATTAGTTGTAACTTTTAATTAATTTACTTTCCATGCTTGCAGTAGTAATTAAAAAGAAAACCCAAAAATATTTCTTGTTCTTCTTTTGCTTGTTGGGAGCTTTCCCGTGTAAATAGTTTTATTTCTTTTCTTTTCTTTGGGGTCAGTAGGAGAAGACCTTGATTAAATTGTTGAAGTGGCTCTTATATGCATTATTGTTTATCTGACAAAAGAGCCCGTATTGCCTTGTCTTCTCCTGTTTATTGAATGCTCGCAGATTTCAGCTTAGTCCAATGCACGTGCACTCTTATTATTATTCACATCGTTCGGTCGTGCAAGTGAAAGGCAATTATGATGATATATGATGGACTGACTGAGATGAGAAAAGCTGGTATGAACTCGACCTCTTTTGTTTTTGTAAATATGATGAGTTCATCGTTCTTGATTCAGCTTGTTATGAATAAACATGTTTGCAATTATAGTTAGGGATCATAGTTGCTTGTGCCATGCTTGATTAGCTATGAGTTATAATGATTTACCTTGCGTGCCAACATGCTATTAAAATGGTTATGATGTGGTATGATAGGGTGGTATCCTCCTCTGAATGATTTAAGTGACTTGACTTGGCACATGTTCACGCATGTAGTTGAAACAATCAACATAGCCTTCACGATATTTATGTTCATGGTGGATTATATCCTACTCATGCTTGCATCCAATGTTTATTAATTTTAATGCATGTGCATGGCCGTTGTCGCTCTCTAGTTGGTCGCTTCCCAGTCTTTTGCTAGCCTTCACCTGTACTAAGCGGGAATACTGCTTGTGCATCCAAACTCCTTAAACCCCAAAGTTATTCCACATGAGTCCAATATACCTTCTTATATGCGGTATCTACCTGCCGTTCCAAGTAAATTTGTATGTGCCAAACTCTAAACCTTCAAATAATCATCCTGTTTTGTATGCTCGAATAGCTCATGTATCAACTAGGGCTGTCTGTATATTCCATGTTAGGCGGGTTATTCTCAAGAGGAGTGGACTCCGCTCCTCATTCACGAGATAAAGGGCTGGTCACCGGGATGCCCAGTCCCATGCTTTATGCAAACTAAATCAAAATAATTACAAACAAAACTCCCCCTGGGACCTGATGTATGTTGGAGGCACTCGTTATTTCAAGCAAGCCATGGATTAATGTTTGTTGGTGGAGGGGGAGTATAAACTTTACCATTCTGTTTGGGAACCACCTATAATGTGTGTAGCATGGAAGATATCGCCATCTCTCGGTTGTTATGTTGACAATGAAAGTATACTGCTCAAAATGTTATTCACCTCTATTTCAAAACTGAGCTCTGGAACCTCTACAAATCCCTACTTCCCTCTGCGAAGGGCCTATCCATTTACTTTTATGTTGAGTCATCACCCTCTTATTAAAAAGCACTAGCTGGAGAGCGCAACTGTCATTTGCATTCATTACTGTTAGTTTATATTGGGTGTGACTATGATTGGATCTCTTTTACCATGAATTACAATGTCTAGTCAGTCCCTGATCTTTAAAGGTGCTCTACATTTATGTTTTGCGGTCTCAGAAAGGGCAAGCGAGATACCATCTTGTTATATCATATTATGATTGTTTTGAGAAAGTGTTGTCATCCGAGATTTATTATTATGGCTTGCTGGTTGATTATGCTATTGATATGGGTAATCATGAGACCTGAGAATTATTGCAAATGTGATTAGTTATAATCTTTGCGGAAAACTTGAATGCTAGCTTGACATATTTACAACAACAAGAGCAAACACAGTTTGTAAAAGTTTTCTTTATTTCTTTCAGTTTGTCAACTGAATTGCTTGAGGACAAACAAGGGTTTAAGCTTGGGGGAGTTGATACGTCTCCAACGTATCTACTTTTCCAAACACTTTTGCCCTTATTTTGGACTCTAACTTGTATGATTTGAATGGAACTAATCCGGACTGACGCTGTTTTCAGCAGAATTGCCATAATGTTGTTTTATGTGCAGAAAACAAAAGTTCTCAGAATGACCTGAAACTCCACGGGATATCTTACAATAAATAATAAAAAATTCTCGCCAAAGATGAAGACCAGGGGGGCACACCCTTCTCACGAGGGTGGGGGCGCCCCCCCAGGGCACGCCCCCCTACCTCGTGGCCCCCCTGGAGACCCCCAACTCCAACTCTATATAACTGCTTTCGGGAAGAAAAAAATAAGGGAGAATAAATCATCACGTTTTACGATACGGAGCCGCCGCCAAGCCCTAAAACCTCTCGGGAGGGCTGATCTGGAGTCCGTTTGGGGCTTCGGAGAGGGGGATTCGTCGCCGTCGTCATCATCAACCATCCTCCATCACCAATTTCATGATGCTCACTGCCGTGCGTAAGTAATTCCATCGTAGGCTTGCTGGACGATGATGGATTGGATGAGATTCACCATGTAATCGAGTTAGTTTTGTTAGGGTTTGATCCCTAGTATCCACTATGTTCTAAGATTGATGTTGCTATGACTTTGCTATGCTTAATGCTTGTCACTAGGGCCCGAATGTCATGATTTCAGATCTGAACCTATTATGTTTTCATCAATATATGAGAGTTCTAGATCCTATCTTGCAAGTCTATAGTCACCTATTATGTGTTATGATCCGTTAACCCCGAAGTGACAATAATCGGGATACTTACCGGTGATGACCGTAGTTTGAGGAGTTCATGTATTCACTATGTGCTAATGCTTTGTTCTGGTTCTCTATTAAAAGGAGGCCTTAATATCCCTTAGTTTCCATTAGGACCCCGCTGCCACGGGAGGGTAGGGCAAAAGATGTCATGCAAATTCTTTTCCATAAGCACGTATGACTATACTTGGAATACATGTCTACATTACATTGACGAATTGGAGCTAGTTCTGTGTCACCCTATGTTATGACTGTTACATGATGAACCGCATCCAGCATAATTATCCATCATTGATCCGATGCCTACGAGCTTTCCATATACTGGTTTACGCTTGTTTAATTTCCCGTTGCTATTATTACAATCACTACAAAATACCAAAAACATTACTTTGCTTTCGTTACTCTTTTGTTACCGTTACCATCACTATCATATTACTTTGCTACTAAACACTTTGCTGCAGATACTAAGTTTTCAGGTGTGGTTGAATTGACAACTAAGCTGCTAATACTTGAGAATATTCTTTGGCTCCCCTTGTGTCGAATCAATAAATTTGGGTTGAATACTCTACCCTCGAAAATTGTTGTGATCCCCTATACTTGTGGGTTATCACTCTTGCGCTTCGGCTTAGGACCGGCGGCTTGGTTCGCGAGCCCGTCCTCGAACAAAGGCTCCACTTCGATGTTGCAGTCGTCCTCTTCCTCTAGCCCGTAGTCGTCCGGGAACTCGTGGTCGAGGGGGAAGCCGTCCAGGTCGATGCCGACCTGATCACGCATGAAGGTCGCCTGATCGAGATCATAGCCAGCGGCCGGCGTGAATGCCCCGCGGTCGTCCTGGCTTTGTGTCTCGTCGGGATTGTAGCCAGCGGCCGGCGCACCGTCCTTGAAGATGAGGTTCTGCATGTAGTCCTCGTCGACGGCGGACGGCATTTCCTCGAACAGGTTGCGGGCGCCTGGGAGCACGGCGGTCGGCGTCTGCCGCATGCGTTTCCTCGCACCTCCGGATGACGAGCCACCTGCCACCGGGGTGGCATTGAGGTCGATGGGCGCGGGCGCGGGCGTGGAAGGCGCGACCACGCTCACGCGGGCGAGCACTCCCCGGAGAGGCGGGAGGCCTGCGGGTAGACGTGGAAGCCGGGGATCGGGTTGCAAGCCGACGCGCGGGGCGAGTCGGGCAGCACCATCCGAGGAAACGCCGACGAGCCGGTGTTGGCCGCGGCGACGGTGGCTTGGACGAGGCCGTGCTGGTTAGGGTTTAACCCTAGCATGTAGAGCGCCTCCCTCGTTGCCGCTGCGACGCGGGCGTTGGTGTCCTCCTGCTGCGCGGTGGCGACGACGACGGCCTACGCGGCGGCAACATCCCTCGCGTCCGCGGCGTGCCTCCGGCCCTTCCTCTTGGCCGACTCCCTTGCCCGTTGTTCGGGCGTCAGCGCCTTCTTTGGCTTGGTCGCGACGGCGATCTTACGCGGGCACGAGGCTTGCCTTTCTCGGTGGGGGCGGCGGCGCCAGACAAGGTGAGGGAGGTGAGGCCGGCGGCGGCGTCAAGGTCGATGGCGTCGTCCATGACTGTTTGGGGTGGAGCGCGCGCGGACGGGAGTGTTTTGGAGAAAAGGGGAGGAAATTGTGGTGGTTGCCACCGACCGGCGGGCCCGGGAAGAGGAGTAGGTGCGCGCGTCCGTCTCGTGTCCGCGCCGATGCAAATCCGGCTCAAAATTGGGCCGGGAATGGGTCGCCATGCGGACGCCAAGCGGACATGCGTCCGTTTTGATCGGAGCGTTGGGCCGTCTTTTCTGTGTGCGCCGACCCAAACGAACAACGGCGGACAAAATGGGTCGCCCCATTGGAGTTGCTTTTAAATCTTACATGTAATTTAAAGATGACAAAATAACATGTTTATAATGGGTCATTTCTTAACCTTATTTCAATAACTAGTTGTTCCTAAAAATATGATGAGACATATATTATATTAAGAGATTATCTCTTGTCTTCTCTTAAATAAAAGAAGACAAGTTTTTTCTTATAATTTCTGTCTCCTTTACCTTATCAATTATCCTACTCGGCATTGCTAAGATAGAGTCATTGTACATACTCTAATGCGCCTGGTATATTCAGTCTTGGACTCGTGTCATCCAAATCTAGTTGATGTTACGAGCATTCTCTAGCGAGGGGCCCGGCGAGGAGACCTCCTATTTAGCGCGCGTTCAGCGCCGGTTACACTGCTTGCGCTCGCACGCCTCTCCCACATGGGCCGGCCCAACAACCGAGCGCCATTTTATTATAGTTTTTTTTTAAGATTAGCTCAGGTTTTTCTTAGCTGCTTGTTTGTTTGTTCAATTTTTTTTAACATCAATACAGACACAAGCGCTCATATACATGTGCATACACTCACCCCTATGAACGCACATGCACACCCTATCCCTATGAGCACCTCTGAAAAACTGAGCCGACATATCATCTTGAAATTTACGAAGTCACCGTAGACGCCTCGTCGTCGATGGAAACGTCTCCTCCCACTGAATGAGCATTGCCGGAAATCCTGAAATAAATTCAGAAATAAATGCGAGTACCAGGATTTGAAACCTGGTGAGCTGGGGATACCACAGTCCCTCTAACCATCCAACCACAGGTTGGTTCGCTTTGTTCGTTCAATTAATCGATCAACATACACCAAAAAAAAATGTTGATCAGTCAACAGTTGACCTGCTGGCCTGGCTAACTTTCTAATAAAATAACGAATCTAAAATAAATTCATAAAATTACAAAAGTTCATGAGTTTGAAAAAGTTTATGAATTTGAAAAGGGTCACAAGATCTAGAAAAAGTTCATGATTTTTATAAAAAATTGCTGATACAATTTTTTTCATAAATTTGAAAAATTTTAGAAAATTAAAAAACAATAAAATTTCACGAATTTTAAAAAGTACACATATTTCAAAGAAAAAAAACTAGAAAACCGAGCCAAAACCGAAAGAAGAAACCACCAAAACCTTCAAAACCAGTGATAAAAAAAAGCTTACATGGGCCGGCCCATTCGCTCCATAGTGTTGTGGCAGGGTGTGCGTCAAGTAACATGAAAGCCTATAAATGACGCTTAAGGCACCAAATAGGATTCGGGGTTACCAAGACGCTCACCGAGAATGTTATTGAGGGGGCCTTTGCTCAGATTGTTGTTGGCCCAGTGCGAAGGCATCTATAGCCCAAGACGTCCATTAGGTCATTTTTCTTGAATCTTCAAAAGGCCTTTTTCTAACCCCGAGGCCGTGGAACAATTGTTTTATGGTAATTTTCATTCGATAAATGTATGTGCACAAAAAAGAAGGAAAAAACAAGCATCACTGCACCATCTACCCCCACTATACCTTGCCATGGATAGCCCGGCCCGAACGGCCCGACACGACCCGGCCCAAAAATCCCGGGCCGGTCTGAGCCTGAGTGTGCCATCGGGTTGGGCTCAGGCCTGGAAATTGAGCCCGACGGGCAGATCGGGGCGGGCTTGGGCTTGCAGAAAACGTGATTTTAGCCATAGTCGGGCTGGGGTGACTAGGCCGTGTCGGGCTTTCTTGGGCTTGGACCGGGCTCGAGCCTGATTTAATAGGCCCGATGGTTGGGCTGGGCCGGGCTCGGGCCTAGGTTTTTAGCACCGGGCTTTTTTTTGGCCCGGCCCGAGATATGCCAAGGTATAACCCTCACTCCAGTTTTTCCCAACATGGTGACACAAATTAAAGAGTCTAGTTCAAATCAATTAAGAGAGCCTATCCACTTCTTTAATTTGGTCCTATGCTTGACCAACAACAATTCCTGTTTCAATCCATACTTCCAAGAGACTAGTTCTGGGACATCATTTTTTAAAATCTTCCCAGTTCTTTGCATTGAGATGTTCCAACAACCCAAAATCACGATGTCCATTGCTATCTTCTTAGGAAAGTTTTGGAGACGAAGTACCACCTCATTAAATAAAGATATGCCCCCGTGTCTATTTGGAGCAATGTTATCCTAACAAGATTAGACAAAAAAACAATCCCAACTAAGATGTTGGACAGATTCCTTAGTGTCATCGGTGCATAGGACATAGTCATATGAGTACATTAAAAAGATTTCCTCTTGAGCAACTCTCCATGTTGTCTCTGTCATACATGGCTAGCCAAAAATAAAATTGTGTGTCTAATTCTACTGGCACATTTCCACAAACCTCTAAACAGACACGGTTGGTATGGGTGGTGAACCCATCAAATGGTATACATTTTGCTAAAAGCATATTGTTCTGTCCTCCGGTTGGTATGGGTGTGAACTCACACCCATCAAACGTTATATATTTTGCTAAAAGCATATTGTTTTGTCCTCCATAAATAAGTCCATTTGTCCATATTAGAAGTAACTTGGTCCGCCTGTTTTAGAAAGCTCCTTGAGTTGATTGAAGGCTATAGAGGATAGAGGCATATGGACTTCCTCAGTCAGGTCATGAGATTCCTTCATAGCAGCCAGAGAGGTCTTGTCATTAAGAGAAAAAGAATGAAGCTCGTGGTATTGTTGGTTCAGATGAGTCTCTAGCCAGTTATCTGTCCAGAATGTGCTATTATCACCTATACCAGCCTTGCAAACAACCACTTATTTGAGAAGAGGGATGAGCTTGAGGTGTGTGTCTTGAGGAGGTGTATCAAAGTAGTAATACTCCCATATCAACTTGACCCAAGGAAGGCTGTTCTTGTTAAATAATTTATGAAGATTTTTTATAAGCAGAACTTTATTATGAGCTGCTATATCCCCTAATCATTCATGACTTTTGGGTTGACAAACCAGGTTCTAAACAATAAGAGCACGACTTCAGATTCATACTTTCTCCACAAACAATGCCTTATATATTTTTTAATTTGATCACTACAACCATTGGTAGAGCAATACAAGTCATAAAGAAGGTTGGAAGAGAGAGAAAAATCGATTGTATCAGTTGCAACATTTCCGCTCTGACCCGATGCTGTAATAGATGGAACCTAACATGCATGTCGCCTTCATCCCCCACGCAAGAGCTAGGAGGCTACCAACGATGGTGTCTGCGCATCCAGCACGACGGGCAGGGATAACCTACTCCCCTTGCGATGGCTGTTGGCCTCCTCCTCTTCGGAGCCGTCAATCCCATCATATGTGTCTTTCTCTACGCATATGTCTTCTTCCTCCCTCCCAGCATGTCGCCCTGGCCCCTCTCCTAGGTCGCCATGCTCCCCTTTCTCACCCATCTACGCGTTGTAGAGAACAAAAGCCAACAACCCAACATCAATCTGCCATTCTCTCTACACAAACACACGTCACAAAAATCACCGTCTAGATGCAGCTTTCCCCTTGCCCCAGCCACTGGCTTCACTTTTTTTCTCTGCACATCAAAAGAGCAGGGCAGCTGGTTGAGCTGGGTAGGAAGAGACGAGCGTCCAATTTGTACCGTTTTTTTCCTTACGAGAATTGCAGGGAAGGGTGGGGTAGCAGGTGTCGAGTTTTTTTTTCTTCCGAGCAAAACGAGGGCCAACTGTGCGACATCGGATTTGATAGGAGCACGGATCGGAGCAGATGTCAGGAGCAGGCAAGGCCCGTCCTTTTTTTCCGATGAAAATAGGGTGTTTTATTCCAAATTCACAAAATTACAATCCTTAGCAACAAGTTCAGAAATAAAAAAGAGGGGATTGGTTAAGCGAGCACGCAGTGCTATCCCCAGATCTACCATAGTTTGCCAAGCAATGTGCAACTTTGTTTTGATCACGAGAAACTTTAAACACGAACAAACACCCTATTCTTCAGTATTTTGATTTCTGCTAAGAGATGACCATATGCTGATCTGTTCAGTGAATCATTAGACACTGCTGACAAAGTTACCGAACAAACAAATTGTATCCTTTTTCAATAGAATAAGGAAAGAAAAACACCGATTTGGTTTAGATTATTCCAGACCAAGAGGACGAAGTATCGGATACCAACTCCACGTTAAGAGTAAAGATTTCAGTGGAGAATAATAGTACCGTCGTGTTTTATTAAAATGAGATTCTGGCGAACCAACCTGTGGTTGGATGGTTAAAGGGACAGTGGTATCCCCAGCCCACGAGAGTTCAAACCCTGATGCTCGCATTATTTCTGGATTTATTTCAGGATTTTCGATGATGCACTTTTAGTGGGAGGAGACGTTCCCGTCGACGACAAGACGCCTAAGGTGACTTCGTAAATTTGAAGATGACATGTCAGCTCAGTCTCTCGGAGGTGCTCATAGGGATATGATGTATGTGCGTTCATAAAGATGAGTGTATGCACGTATATATGAGCGCTTGCATCTATACTGATGTTAAAAAATGAGATTCTGCATTCAACTGGGAGAAATATTGGCCATTCGATAAAATAAAATAAATAAATAAAATGGTGATATAATAAACCGGAAAGTTGAGATTCCAATTGCCTAGCAGGAGGCGGCCAAGCTAGGCTACAGTCTACAGACACACCGCTTTCCGCTTCCGCCGCCCCGCCGTCTCCTCCGACCTCTCGCGCCTCACCCTCCTCTAAACCCCTGGTTGAACCCTAGCCACCGTCTCCGGGAGCATGCACGCCCGGCTGCTCAGCGCTCCGTCCCGCGCCGCCGCCGCCTCCACCTCCTCCTCCACCCCATCCGCCGGCTGCCGCCCCTCCTGGAAGCCGCGGCCGCCAAGCCGGAGCTCCGCCTCGCTGCCGCCTCTCTCGCTGTTGCGCGCCGGCGCATCCATGGAGCCCGCTTCGACCGAGGGGTAAGCTATTCGTGGAGTGTCGATTCGTGCCGATTGCCGCCTTCGGTTCCCGCCGCTGGGCGAATTCCTGGCGATTCCTGCGTCCCGTGGGCATTTTTACAGAGTTTTCACCTGATTGGTCTGCTTCCGCTCGTGCGGTGTTTCAGGCAGAGCGACCCGCCTGTGCATGGCGTGTCCGATAGGGTCGTCGGGGTGCTGGGGGGCGGCCAGTTGGGGAAGATGCTGTGCCAGGCGGCCAGTCAGATGGGGATCAAAGTGGCCATCCTGGACCCCCTCAAGGACTGTCCTGCAAACTCCGTCTGTCACGAGCATGTCGTGGGGAGCTTCAATGATGGTGACGCGGTCCGCGAGTTTGCGAAGAGGTAGGCGAAACTGTGACCCCGCTTGGTTTATTTGAGGGGCCGGCACCCCTGCACATTATCGTTCTCAAACTGCTTTGACAAATCCTTTCGATGATGTTAGGTGTGATGTTCTAACTTTTGAAATTGAGCATGTCGATGCTGTGACACTTGAGAAGCTTGAAAAACAGGGTGTTGTTTGTGAACCCAAAGCCTCTACCATCATGATTATTCAGGTAATCTTTGCTTACTTGTGCCAACCGTCTTCCTGTTTTGCCAGCTCTGTACTACAACTATTAGCATCTAATGGAGTATGTTTGATGTATTGATACTCTATTTTATTACAGGACAAGTACAGGCAAAAAGACCATTTCTCAAAATTTGGAATTCCGTTAACTGACTTTGTTGAAGTAATGCACCATATTTTTTACATTTGTGAAGTTATTGGAGCTGTAAGTGTTTTGATATAAACTTGTAGTGTTGTTTTGCAGGTAGATACTTTGAGCAGTATAGAGAAAGCTGGGGAAATGTTTGGCTACCCTCTAATGGTAAAAAGCAAAAGATTGGCATATGACGGTCGTGGGAATGCTGTTGCGCATGATAAAAATGAGCTATCTTCTGTTGTTTCTTGTAAGTCTTATAAGCATTGATTTAACGCAGCCTTTTCTAATTGAATTCTGAAAATCGGAAGCTGTTCTATGGTTTCCTAAATTAGCTATAAGGCAAGCTAGGATTTGAACTTTTAAGCAATTATCTTGAGGCCCATGCTTTTTAACATAGTCTGAGTTGACCCAATCACGTGAACTAATATCAACTGATGAGGGAATTAATTTTCTTTAATATTCTTTATTGCTGCAGCGCTGGGTGGGTTTGAACATGGCTTGTATGTTGAGAGGTGGACAACATTTGCAAAGGTTAGTTTTATTTGATTTGTTTGTTCATTAAGGAGGAAACTAAATCCCATTAAAACCGGTCAAACCCCCAACTATTTTCCGTTTTTATACCCTGCAGTATTTTTTATAAGTGTCTGTAAATTATACATTTTTCTCTAATTTGTATCTTTCTGAATGTTTAAAGGAATACATTTTTTGGATGTCCAATTTAATCCCTGTTAACATTTTGGTTCACATAGCAAAGGATTCGTAGTTGCCAGTCACCAATCGTCTAGTCACCATTGTTTTGTAAATTTTTGCTGCGTGTCCATGCTAATATTGGTTCTTTGTGCTTGTGCATGTGGCAGTGCCATATGTGCGAGCTTGAGATGAGTATATGATAAGTTCTGCAAGTTTATTTCAAGATATTTGTTTGGTCTCTTGCAGAATTTATTACAAAAATACCATGATAGGAGTAATAGAACATAACAGAATAGAACAGATTGCTTCAGTACCTATCATATTGTCATGGGCTATAGTTGATTATTCAACTTCTGTTGTTTACTTACATATTCTGTTATTTACCTTACTTCCGTTTAGGAGCTTTCTGTAATTGTGGCAAGGAGCAGAGATGGCTCTACGGTTTGTTATCCTGTCGTTGAAACCATTCATAAGTAAGATAGCCCTTTTGTTTTTGATTATCTATTTTAGTGCTTCCTTACTAGTATTATTTTATTTTGCTCCGTTTTCCAAATTCGGAAAATATGAAGCCTTTGTCTGGAACATTCAGGGATAACATCTGTCATGTTGTTGAAGCTCCTGCTGAGATACCCGAGAAAATGAAGAAGTTAGCTGCCAGTGTAGCTGAAAAAGCTGTCAAGTCATTAGAAGGTGCTGGTGTTTTTGCTGTCGAACTATTTTTAACAAATGACAATCAGGTTTGTTTGAACATTTATGCACATCCTATATAATTGAATCCTCCTATGATGATGTTGGATCTTTCTCACATTGATAATTTCACTAGGTTTTATTGAACGAAGTAGCCCCTAGGCCTCACAATAGTGGACACCATACAATTGAGGCTTGTTACACTTCACAATATGAGCAACACTTACGTGCTATTCTTGGACTTCCTCTTGGTGATCCTGCAATGAAAGCACCCGCAGCAATAATGTACAACATCCTGGGCGAGGATGAGGTATATATATTTTTTGGTTTTGTGTTGATTTGTCCTCCATTTTTTGCTATGTTAAACATTGATATTTAGGTGAATAGCTGCTAGATTATTTATAGGTCACCATGTTACTGTACTAGTTACCTATATAATATTGGGCACCAATTGCTACAGGGCGATTCAGGATTTGTTTTAGCCCATCAGCTGATTAAGAGGGCGTTAAATATTCCAGGTGCATCAGTCCATTGGTATGCAAAGCCAGGTTGGTTCAGCCACACTTAGCTGTTGTTGCAGAAAGTTGACAATTGTGCTTATTGCCTTCCCATGCCATGAAACATTATTTAAAGAATTGTTCTTCCAGAGATTCGGAAGCAAAGAAAGATGGGTCATATTACTATTGTGGGGCCTTCTTTGTTCAGTGTAAAAGAACATTTGAACAAGTTGCTGCAAAGGGACACAGATGGCCAGAAGAAAGGTTAGATTTATTCCTATCATACCATTGTTATATCTTCAACTTCCTGTTGGCAGATGTAATGCCTTTAGGTAGTACTGTATGGTTGCATGAGTCTGATTATTCTGTTTGATATCTCTGTTTACCATAGATTTTCGCTGTCTGTATTTATTAAATGGGGATCTGGATTTGATTTCCAGTTATCGCAAGCACTATTATCCATGAGAGTGGTATATGGTGGCCAGGAATGTATAATGACCTTTCTATATGCACTAACCTGGATGACTTTTAAAATTTAAACTTTATTTGTATGCTTAAAAAATAACGAAACAACAGTCTATTAGGATGCCGGAAAGAGAGTACAGAAGGCATCTGAATTTTGAATAATGATGAATAACCAGTTTAAATCAAATAATAATACTACTGGGGCAATAGTTGTCAATGCATGCAAGTTATCTGGTCTGTCTAAATTGTAGTGACTGAAACTCATTATGCTTTACCAGCACTCTCGTGATGTCTTTCTACTTGCCATGGTGAAATTATTCAGGCTTTTGTTATGCCACCTAACAATCACTTTTACTTAATTCTTTTTTTGGTGATAAGTCTTTTCATTCTATTCATTCCATTTGCTGAGGTCTAGAATGCTTCATTAATTGCAGTTAGACCTCGCGCTGCGGTTATAATGGGTTCGGATTCAGATCTTCCCATAATGAAAGATGCTGCAGCAGTACTGGAGAAATTCAACATACCTTTTGAGGTTTGATTTCTGAAACCTTTCTGTTGACAAGCTATGGTCTGTTGCCATGGCCATTCTGCAGCTTGATGGTTGTTTCGTTTTTTCAGCTTACAGTTGTTTCGGCACATCGTACAGCAGAGAGGATGTACGCTTATGCATCGTCTGCTAAGGAAAGGGGCTTAGAGGTCATTATTGCAGGCGCAGGCGGAGCAGCTCACTTACCAGGCAAGTGTCAGCTGACGGGGAAAACATGCTCATGAATTCACCATACTGCTTTCTAAACATAAATATTAGGGTGCAATTATGTGCATTCTGGTATACTCGATTCTGTCAAAATGAGTAATGTGGAGGGGTGGCAATGTGATATAAACGTTTACCGAGTCATGTCATTATCTATTCTATCAAGTGCCAGTTATAGTATGTCGGAGATTTTGAATAGAGTAGTGTTTCTTGATCAAACGGACACAGCACTGGCATTGTTGACGAAGCCCTTATGCCTGAAGGAAGTGTAATGAACGATCTGTTCATAATTTTGTTGTGATTAATTAAGGATAATCTTTTTACTGTTTGTTGCAGGGATGGTGGCTTCATTGACCACTCTACCTGTAATTGGAGTCCCCATCTGGACGAAGTCATTACAGGGAATGGATTCCCTCCTATCTATTGTGCAGGTGAGGTTGAAGTCTTTTTTTCAATACCATTCAAAAGCAGAATGGTACTGTTATAAACACCACATAATCATTGATTGTAACTATTCATCAATGCCCACTCTTCTTGCATCATCAGACGCCTTCTAATTTCTAATCGATTATCGACTTGTGTTGTTTATTGTCACCAATTTTACAGATGCCGAAAGGTATTCCTGTTGCTACTGTTGCAATTGGAAATGCTGAAAATGCAGGCTTGTTGGCAGTTCGGATGCTTGCCTCAAGAGATCCTGAGTTGTCGGACAGGTATGGTTCGTTTCTGATGCTATTTTCTTGAAAATTTCATATTCAGCTCTATACCCCGCATGTGATTTTTATGGTCAGCCACTGGTTTTGAACTGATAACTTGTGGTTGGTGCTAGATTCAGACCCCTGTAATGGGTAAAGTTGCCAACAGAGCTAGTCAATGATATCAATAAAAGGGATCAATTTATTTATAAATAATGAAGACTGTTTACAGTCAGGATTTTTTTGGAATTATTTGAGAATTGAATCAGTCAAAATCACAAATTGAATTTATGGCTTTCATGGCCAACCCTTTTCGTGTGGTGCGAAAGGACACCCTGTTAACAGAGGAAGTGGCATGAATCAACAATCCTTGCTTGGAATGCGCTTTGCCGGTAGCATCGGTGAAAGGATGATATACATATGGTTTGGATCATGTATTTGATTGAAGCGGGAAATCTCCACTAATATGGTACAACAACTTTGACGTCTATCTCAAGGGCACCCTGCGATTAGGGTAGATAATAATCAATAAGCTAGCTCGGAACGACTCGTCAAACTAGGGAGGCAGCACAGCCATAAGACTCATCAACAACTGGCCAGAGTGAGGCCTTGCACAATTGCATACTGTCATGCAGAGTGGGGATCTGAGTTCGACGTGGATACAGAGGCAGAAGATTCACAGGTTCTTTGATGCCACACTCCATGGCTCACATAGGCCAGCGGGCGCGCAGAGGAGTATAACTGTTTGTGAGAGCTGGGTTAGTGGGAATGTGTTATGTGGCATATGGGTTATGTTGCTACTGGTCTGACTTGAGCCTAATGAGCAGAGGGTTTTTCATGGATAGCAATGTTTTGCCATCTCCATGGATAACCATTATTCAATTTATTTGCAGTTTTTGTCAAATATTGGACTGGTCCTTTGTGTTAGACTGTTTCATCCTACCTGCTTTTGCTGCTGACTTGGTTATTTGCTATTGAACTTTTTCTAGTGAACTATTTTGTTGTGTTTAAAGTCATTGTTTATTTATGGTTCTTTCGCTGCAATGAGATTACGTATAACTGCGTTAGTTAACATGAAGGGTGCTACACATTCCCTGACAAAACCTTGTTCCGTGATCACTAGGTGTAGTTATGTGTGCCTAGTAACTTTTATGGTAGTTGCACTGTATCGTTCTGATTTGTGTTTATTTCTAGCAGGGTAAATGAATACCAGCAAGATCTGGAAGACAGTGTGTTGGTCAAAGCAAGATTGCTTGAGGAATTAGGTTCAGACAAATATCTGCAGCAATATAAGCAGCCTTGAGCACTGACTGCCTGTTCTGTTGACACACATCCAATCTTGACAGAAGCAGAAAAATAGTCCACTGTGGATGATATTCTTAAAGATCCTTTAGCCTGCCTGGTGTTCATCCGGCCTTCTTTCTTATTGTGCTAATTGTAATTGCCTGCTAAATTATTCCACCCAGCTCAAAATTTTCTTTCTCTAGTGTGGTCCCGATGGATGCGCAACTCGAGTTTTAGAGTGAGAACGGGCTGGAGGAAATGTTGGAAATTAATGTACTTTACACGCTGTGAGAGGGTATAAAGAACAGAAAATGTTGCTACAGTAATATTTTTCTTGTCACGGACACACGTAATGCCTTGATGTTCATATGGCGGCTGCGGCCTACTCTCAGTCACCTCTGAGTAAAACCTTTGATGCGGGCTTTGAGCAAATTATATCACTGTTCTGGTCCTAGTGGACGTGTAACCTGGATGCGCAGCAACAGTGCATTCATGCAGAAACTTTGGAGATCAATGTGTTGCGCTCACATACCGTGACCAAATATAGCTTTGCAGATATGATGATGTTGGGAAAAGGCCATCACGCTCATGGTCTTTTTTTGAGATTAATGATGAATATGATAGTCGAGATGATCATCTTGGTCGACCTCGCGAGATGTAGCAGGATGTGCAAACTTTGGCCGCCTTTTGCACTTAATAACCTTTCTGCTTTCCAACCACCAGTTACATTCAGAGACACACTCATGATGATTATCTGAGGAGGATTTGATGTCGTGATGGGCAGATGGGCAGTTCGACTCATGCCCAGGAAAGGCGTCAGTTTAACTCTCACCACTCATCACGTTTTAGGATCCATCATAATGTATACATGTGGGTCAGAAATGGTCGACTGTCGCGATTGTTAACTTTTTTTTGGAGGGAGTTACAGTGTTTAAATTGATTTACACTAGCTATGCCATTGATCATACTGCATCAGGACCTCTGTCCTCAGCTCCTTCTCCTTTGCGTTCCAGCTCCGCGGCGCTCATCCACCGAGCGTATAACATCTATTTCGTATCATATAAGACGTTTTTGCAGTTTAAATTAAACAAAACGTCTTATATTTTGGTACAGAGGTAGTAATATCATAGGCGAATCACAATCTCGGCTTCACCTGCGTTGTAGCCCCGTGTTGCTTCTGTTGTATAAATTATTATTTTTGGTTAATTCAAAAATAAATCATGACGATAACATTAGCAATATTTCATACTGATATGTAAACATATGATCGCGTACTACACATATATCTAAGTAAATAAGTAGTATGGCTAACACAAAAACAAACAGGAGAGAGGTGAACATATCATACCCTCTAGTCGGCCAAGTCAGAGCCGCGTCAACAGCATCCTCAGCAGCCTTCTTCCGAGCTTTGAAGTTTTCACCCATGGCGATGTCAAAGCGGTTGAGGACGTAGTCGAAGTCGAGGAACAAGAATGAGTATTCGCGCTTGAGACGTTCTCCAAAAACTTAATCGCTCCATCTCCCGGTGTAGGATCAGAAAGGGAGGGGTTTCGGACGGCTAAGGTTGCCGACGCCTCCAATAGGCGGTAGGGTAGGGAGACATGGGGCTGGGCCCACGCTCAGTCGGCAATAATCCAATTCACAAAACACGACGCAAGTGACGGAGGCGCGCATGTGTATCACCCCTCTTCTCAAACTTCAATAACATGTGGAAGAGAATCCCTTTAAAAGAGGTGTCAACTCTCCTCAACTCATTAGGTAGTAGTACTAAGCTTGTCATCACCATGTCATGACACCACACATGAGCCTTTGAGATTTTTGAATTATTATTATTTATATGGGTCTAAAGCCCATCTACACTATCCCTAGCGGCTCCTAGGGGTTTACAACTCCCCTCCAAGCACTAGTAGAAAAAGGGCCATTTGTCCCGGTTCATAAGGCCCATCTGTCTCGGTTGGGGAACCGGAACTAAAGGGCCGTTACTAATGCCCTAAGCCTTTAGTCCCGGTTCTTATACCAACCGGGACAGATGGGTCTCCACATGGCCGCTCCGGCGAGTCCAGACACGAGGGCCTTTGGTCCCGGTTGGTAGTACCAACCGGGACCAATAAGCTTCCACGCGCCAGCACTTCAGGGGCTGTTTTTTTAAAGGAGGTGGTTTAGGGGTTTTAGGGGTTAATTTAGGTTCGTATGGTAGCTAATAAAGAGATGTGTCCTCTCTTATCTCCGTGCTACTGCTACTGCTATGCATAAACATGACTTAGATTGAAGTGAGGCAACATGTGGTGCATGTCGAAAGTAATACTAATCCTAACTTGATCAAGTTTGGATTGTACTACTTTCGACATGCACCACATGCATATTGCCGTCACTTCAATCCAATCCATATTCATTTCACCCGCTGATATATAATAACTCTTCGTGCTCGCATCATGCATCATCATATATAATAACAAGTCTACTAATCATCATCATACAACTTCTACTCGTTATTAATAACAAGTCATACGATCATCATCCTCATAGTCATCGAACCAACCCTACTTAATTGTTCTTAGCACATGATCATCAGTATTAGGTAGGACCTAAATACCCTCTTTAAGGTAAAATAGCATAAAACAATATAGACCCTGACTCTCCATTATGGAGAATGGAGATCATCCTGTCTCCAATTCTTGCGCTTTGCTTCCTTTTGCTTCCAAGAAACTCCTTACGACTGTCCATACATTTTTTCCATTCTTTGATTTGCATGTCTCCATTCCTTTTAGAAATCTGGTATGGACAGTTAAGATTCGTAGGATGACCTGGCTGTATGTTCAAAACATTAAGGCTACCTTTCTGATACATCAAATGAGACACGCAATTCTCTGGGGTTATCTGTTGAAAAACATAGTAATAATTTCATATTAGCAATGATGTACTAGTTTTAGAAGTATGCAAAAGATGCACGGATGTCGTAATAGTAAAAAATCTTACCAGGGTATCTCCATGGTAGTTACTGTAGTTCAACACATGCACTAGTGGCACGTATTGACCATAATGTTGAGGAGTTTGATTGTAGATATTGTAATTCTCAATGTCAGTACAAAATCCGACCAGATGATGTTTCTCCTTGTAAGTTAATTCGGAGCCATCAGTGTAGTGGGTTTTGTCTACCATCTCCGGCACATTCTTTGAAGAATGAAAATAAGCTGTCAATGGAAATAAGCTGTCAACTATTTTGAAATAAACAATATAAATTAGCTAATAACTATGTTTGAGAAACTAAACTCACATAGCGGTATAATTGGAGGCGTATCAACAAGGACCCAAATGTCCATATTGTCTTGCTCGATTTCAGGATCACCAAGATCCATGGTGACAAGCATACCCTCATCAAAACCATACATCTTGCAAAGTGCTTCCCATTTTTTGCAACCAAAATGGGTTACGCTCTCAGAATTGTACAACTTTACTTCAAAATCCACATCATGATGAGTCCTTAGGTGAATTTTCTTTGTTTCGAAACTTTCATGGTCTTCAAAACCCATCCTCTCCAAGACACAGTGCCTTGCATGTCATGGGATAAGCTACTCGAATTATAAAAGATGAAAATTACACGTTAAAATAGTTGTAGTCATGCTTAATTACGAAAAAACACTTGTCGTCGTTGCGTACCGTTTCAACATCGAAGGTCTCCTCGAGCTTAATGCTGAAGCGCCGGTCATCGTCCAGGTGAGGCATGTCGCACAGACCTCGATCGTCGTGGCACCAGCTGCACTCCCCCGGGAGACTTTCGTCGTCTGATGACGACATTTCCTACGTTCATAATTCAAAGATTAAACTTGTACAATTAAATATATGTACTACAAAAACTAAATTAGATCATTATTATTCATCACGGGTTGACTATTGGTCTGTCGAGTCTTTTCTTGAAAACTCTCAGCTCACGTGGTGTATATATTCGACTCTCGGTGATGGTCGCTCCTCACTTTGTCCCCGAGTGCATTACACCAAAATGTCTAGCACACGGGAACGAAGGAGAAGCGACCCCCACGACAACTGTCAGGATTCTTCGTCCTCTCATATATATATATATGGTGGAACTCTCCCTCACTGATTCCTCTCTGACATTTGCGACCGTCGGTGATGGTCGTTACTCCTTCTTCCCCTAGTGCATAACAAAGGTCTAGCACCCGGAGAAGAAGGATAAACGACCCCCACGACAATAGTCGGGCTTCTTCGTCCTCTCATATATGGTGGAGACTCGACAGACTTAAAGTCAACTCAAAATATCGTTTAATTATCTTTCTAAAAAAGGATTTGGCTGGTCTCACCTCGAGGTCGGAGGGGGTCGGTGACGGGGACGACGGTGGGGATGATGGAGGGGGGCTCCTAGATTTCTGCGGAAACAAAAACCCTATAAGCTATCAACTAATCATATGCATACGCCTTGCATAGTGCTCTTCAATTTTAGCATTCAAAGTAGGAGTAGTTTTCCAATTTAAGCATTCAATAAGAAAAATCAAATCGCAAAATAAAGTAGTATTCAAATTAGGATGCATTCAATTATAAGCAAAACTACATCATCTCTTGCGCCCGTACATCGTCGAATATTATCACTAATACACCTCGAATACTATCATACATATAACATCGCTAGTACAACTAGAACCGTAGCGCCCGACGGGTATCGGCACGGGCAGTGGACACCCAAAGAGAAGGAACCATCACAGGATCGCTCCAGTGAGATCCCTGAAGAACCTGCCAGGTATTGTCGAACCTGCCTTTCAACGCAACCATGTAGCGATGGACGTGCTCGTCCTCCTCGCTGACACGGTGACGTACCACCTTCGTGGTGTCCGAAAGCCTAGGCACCGTCACTGGCCCACGCGACCGCCACCAAACAAGGATCGGGTCAATAACGGGCTGGCTCCTCACCAACCTACGCCCCCGGAAGGTAGCACCTCCCAATACCAGCCCGGCGGAGCCCAGTCCCGGACATGGCCCCTCTGATCAAGCCGGCCTCCTCCGCCGAGTCGACGACGAGGATGCGGGATAGGCATCGTCGACGTCGATGCGGGAATAATTGCTTGAACTAAAAAAATAAACTAGTTCTATTATTTTTCTTGCTAAAAATAAACTACTTCTATAGTAAAATAAAATAGTTTTATTAAATCAACTAGTTCAACTACTAATTAAGCACTTACTATAAATAAAATAAAGTAGTACTTACTAAAAATAAACTACTTATATATATAGTAAAATAAAGTAGTTTTATTAAATCAACTAGTTCAACTACTAAACACTTACTATAAATAAAATAAAGTAGTACTTACTAAAAAAACTACTTCTACAGTAAATAAAGTAGTTTTATTAAATCAACTAGTTCAACTACTACGCACTTATTATAAATAAAATAAAGTAGTACTTACTAAAAATAAACTAGTTTAACTAGTTCTATTATTTATCGACCCCCCTCATGTCGAAGTTATCGGGGAGGGGGTATATCGACAACGACATACCTGATAAAAAATAAGAAGAGGAAGAAGAAGAAAAAAAGAGGAGAAGAAGAAAGGAACAGAGGAGAAGATCGAAGAAAAAAATAAGAAAAAATGAGGAGCTCTCTATTCCTTTTTTCTTCTCCTCATTTTTTTCTCTTCTTATTTATTTCTCCTCTTCTTCTTCTCCTCTTCTTCTCTTTCTTCTCCTCCTCCTTCTCCTCCTTCCTCTTCTTATATTCATACATCCATACATAGCCACATGCATCCATACATATATGAATTAATACCTACTAATTAACAATCTAAATAAAAAAAATTAATACACATATGAACATTATATCCATACATACATAGCCACATCCACACATCCATACATACATAGGGCACGACGAGGGCGGCGAGGGGCACGGCGACGGCGACAGTGGGGGCTGGCCGGGGCAGGGGCGCGGCCGGCCGGCGCGCTCGGGGGCGGGGCAGGGGCGGTCCGGGGCTGGGGCGCGCGGGGTCGGGGACGGCGACGGCGACGGCGAGGACGAGGCACGGGTGACGGTAGGGGCGGCGGACGGCGTCGGGGCAGGGGCGGGCCGGGGCCGGGGCGCGCGGGGGGTCGGGGTCGGGGATGGCGATGGCGACGACGACGGCGAGGAAGAGGCACGGGCGACGGCAGGGGCGGCGGACGGCGTCGGGGCAGCCTGGCGTCGTCTACATCGTCGGCGTCGTCGGGGAGGAACTGAATGAAAATTTTGACAAGTGCTGTATATATAGCCAGAGCTTTGGTCCCGGTTCGTGTCAGCAACCGGGACAAATGACACCTTTGGTCCCGGTTTGTGCCACCAACCGGGACCAAAGGCCTGGCGTTGTCCGCGGCCAAAACTTTAGTCCCACCTCTCTAGTTGAGAGGGGCTCGGAGTGGTTTATAAGCCCCACTCCGGCTGCCCTCTCGAGCTCCTCTCAAATGCAGGCTTATGGGCCTAATATGACACTATGTTGTCTGTGGGCCTACTGGGCCTTCTGCGGGCCTGAATCCTGGCCCATAGTTGGGTTTCTAGTCGTATTCAGGCCGTGGATGCTCAGTAGGTGGCATTTTCCCCCTGTTTTTTGTTTTCTTTTTTTTGCTTTATTTATTTTATTTAGTTTCTACTTAGAGCAAAATACTTATTGTTTTTCTGTGATTCTTTTTTGCTTTCAGGTAATAAAATTATAAATTGTCTGTTAGTGCCATTAGTTAAAGTTTATTTTGTTTTATTTTTCCTTTTTTCCGTGATTCTTTTTGTTTCTATTTTCATTTATTTTATTAAAGTTTTTTTGTTTTATTTTGTTTCTACTTATTTGTTAGAGTTTATTTTGTTTCTACTTATTTATTTTATTTTGTTTCTACTTATTTATTTTATTTTATTTTTTATTATTTTATTTATTTTATGAAAATTCTTTTTGCTTATAATGTTTTGAACAGAAAATACTTTGATAATTTTAGTTGCATAAATTTTATATAATTTTAGTTTCAATAATACTAGAGGTTTATAAAAGTTTTATGAAAATTCTTTTTGCTTATTATTTTTCTATTAGAGTTTCATAAATGTTTTCTAGATCATTCTTTTTTATATTAGTTCATTATTTGAGCTAAATGACCCAAAAATTGAAAATGCACCATTCAGAGCCACATCATCAATTTTCAACCCTTTCTGACTTCATTTGTTATTTTTCATGCATTTATTGAATTTTTGAGCTATATGACCCTGAAAATGAAAAGCACTACAAATGAACTCTGAAAAGGTTGAAAGTTGGCATGGTATAATCATTTCACCCATGTAGCATGTGCTAAAAAGTTGAGAGGGTTACGGCAAAAACTGGATGCACTTCGTGTACAAAACAGACAATCTCTTTCGAAGTATCAGGGTTTCATACGGAAACTCGTCTGTTACAAAGGGATTTCATTTTTTTGAACTTATTTGAACTCCAGACTTTTTGTGTGTTCAAAATGCACCATTCAAAGCAACATCATCAATTTTCAACCCTTTCTGACTTCATTTGTTATTTTTCATGCATTTACTGATTTTTTGAGCTATATGACCCTGAAAATGAAAAGCACTACAAATGAACTCTGAAAAGGTTCAAAGTTGGCATGGTATCATCATTTCACCCATATAGCATGTGCTAAAAGTTGAGAGGGTTACGGCAAAAGCTGAATGCACATCGTGTACAAAGCGGACAATCTCTTTCGAAGTATCAGGGTTTCATACGGAAACTCGTCTGTTACAAAGAGATTTCATTTTTTTGAACTTATTTGAACTTCAGACTTTTTGTGTGTTCAAAATGCACCATTCAAAGCCACATCATAAATTTTCAACCCTTTCTGACTTCATTTGTTATTTTTCATGCATTTACTAATTTTTTTGAGCTATATGACCCTGAAAATGAAAAGCACAACAAATGAACTCTAAAAAGGTTCAAAGTTGGCATGGTATCATCATTTCACCCATATAGCATGTGATAAAAAGTTGAGAGGGTTACGGCAAAAACTGGATGCACTTCGTGTACAAAACGGACAATCTCTTTCTAAGTATCAGGGTTTCATACGGAAACTCGTTTGTTACAAAGGGATTTCATTTTTTTGAACTTATTTGAACTCTAGACTTTTTGTGTGTTCAAAATGCACCATTAAAAGCCACATCATCAATTTTCAACCCTTTCCGACTTCATTTGTTATTTTTCATGCATTTACTGTTTTTTTGAGCTATATGACCCTGAAAATAAAAAGCACTACAAATGAACTCTGAAAAGGTTGAAAGTTGGCATGGTATCATCATTTCACCCACATAGCATGTGCTAAAAAGTTGAGAGGGTTACGGCAAAAACTGGATGCACTTCATGTACAAAATGGCAGAAACTCGTCTGTTACAACATGCATTTCAAATGAACTAGGAAAAGGTTGAAAGTTGGCTTGGTATCATCATAATAGTTGTGGACAGAAAGTCTTCACTTTTTATTCGCTTGTGTGCTTTGCTTATTGCGCCGTAACCATGGATAATCTTCATCGTTTATCAGGATGCTTGGGTCAGCCTTGACTTTGAAGGGAGGAATTTCATGAAACTTTTCATAATCTTCGGACATGTCTGTCTTGCCCTCCACTCCCATGATGTCCCTTTTTCCTGAAAGAACTATGTGGCGCTTTGGCTCATCGTATGATGTATTCGCTTCCTTATCTTTTCTTTTTCTCGGTTTGGTAGACATGTCCTTCACATAGATAACCTGTGCCACATCATTGGCTAGGACGAACGGTTCGTCAGTGTACCCAAGATTGTTCAGATCCACTGTTGTCATTCCGTACTGTGGGTCTACCTGTACCCCGCCTCCTGACAGATTGACCCATTTGCACTTAAACAAATGGACCTTAAAATCATGTCCATAGTCAAGTTCCCATATGCCCACTATGTAACCATAATATGTGTCCTTTCCCCTCTCGGTTGCTGCATCAAAGCGGGCACCGCTGTTTTGGTTGGTGCTCTTTTGATCTTGGGCAATCATGTAAAATGTATTCCCATTTATCTCGTATCCTTTGTAAGTCAATATAGTCGAAGATGGTCCCCTGGACAGCGAGTAGAACTCATCACAAACAGTGTTGTCACCTCTGAGACATGTTTCCAACCAACTGCTGAAAGTCATGATGTGTTCACATGTAATCCAGTCGTCACACTGCTCCGGGTGTTTGGAGCGCAGACTGTTCTTGTGTTCATCGACATACGGGGTCACCAGGGTAGAGTTCTGTAGAACTGTGTAGTGTGCTTGAGACCAAGAATGCCCGTCCTTGCATATTATTGAGTCCGCTCCTAGCGTGCCTTTTCCAGTCAGTCTCCCATCATACTGCGATTTAGGGAGACCTATCTTCTTAAGGCCAGGAATGAAGTCAACACAAAACCCAATGACATCCTCTGTTTAATGGCCCATGGAGATGCTTCCTTCTGGCCTAGCACGGCTACGGACATATTTTTTTAGGACTCCCATGAACCTCTCAAAGGGGAACATATTGTGTAGAAATACGGGGCCCAGAATAACAATCTCGTCGACTAGATGAACTAGGACGTGCGTCATCATATTGAAGAAGGATGGTGGGAACACCAACTCGAAACTGACAAGACATTGCGCCACATCACTCCTTAGCCTTGGTATGATTTCTGGATCGACCACCTTCTGAGAGATTGCATTGAGGAATGCACATAGCTTCACAATGGCTAATCGGACGTTTTCTGGTAGAAGCCCCCTCAATGCAACCGGAAGCAGTTGCGTCATAATCACGTGGCAGTCATGAGACTTTAGGTTCTGGAACTTTTTCTTTGGAATATTTATTATTCCCTTTATATTCGATGAGAAGCCAGTCAGGACTTTCATACTGAGCAGGCATTCAAAAAAGATTTCCTTCTCTTCTTTGGTAAGAGCGTAGCTGGCAGGACCTTCATACTGCTTTGGAGGCATGCCGTCTTTTTCGTGCAAACGTTGTAGGTCCTCCCGTGCCTCAGGTGTATCTTTAATCTTCCCATACACACCCAAGAATCCTAACAGGTTCACGCAAAGGTTC
The DNA here is from genome assembly GCF_003073215.2 of Triticum urartu. Lineage (NCBI taxonomy): Eukaryota > Viridiplantae > Streptophyta > Magnoliopsida > Poales > Poaceae > Triticum > Triticum urartu. Next base: position 101,917,643 of record NC_053024.1, read on the forward strand.
TTCGTCACGTGCATCACGTCGATTGAAGAGCGTACCTCTAGCTCTTTCCAGTAGGGTAGGTCCCAAAATATAGATTTCTTCTTCCACATGGGTGCGCGTCCCTCAGCGTCATTCGGAACAACTAGTCCGTGATGTCTACTACACAACCTTCTTCTTGTAGACATTGTTGGGCCTCCAAGTGCAGAGGTTTGTAGGACAGTAGCAAATTTCCCTCAAGTGGATGACATAAGCTTTATCAATCCGTAGGAGGCGTAGGATGAAGATGGTCTCTCTCAAGCAACCCTGCAACCAAATAACAAAGAGTCTCTTGTTTCCCCAACACACCCAATACAATGGTAAATTGTATAGGTGCACTAGTTCGGCGAAGAGATGGTGATACAAGTGGTATATGGATGGTAGATAAAGGTTTTTGTAATCTGAAAATATAAAAACAGCAAGGTAACTAATGATAAAAGTGAGCACAAACGGTATTGCAATGCTAGGAAACAAGGCCTAGGGTTCATACTTTCACTAGTGCAAGTCCTCTCAACAATAATAAAATAATTGGATCATATAACTATAAACTATCCCTCAACATGCAACAAAGAGTCACTCCAAAGTCACTAATAGCGGAGAACGAACGAAGAGATTATGGTAGGGTACGAAACCACCTCAAAGTTATTCTTTCCAATCAATCCGTTGGGCTATTCCTATAAGTGTCACAAACAGCCCTAGAGTTCGTACTAGAATAACACCTTAAGACACAAATCAACCAAAACCCTAATGTCACCTAGATACTCCAATGTCACCTCAAGTATCCGTGGGTATGATTGTACGATATGCATCACACAATCTCAGATTCATCTATTCAACCAACACATAGGAACTCAAAGAGTGCCCCAAAGATTCTACCAGAGAGTCAATACGAAAACATGTGCCAACCCCTATGCATAGGTTCATGGGCAGAACCCGCAAGTTGATCACCAAAACATACATCAAGTGGATCAATAGAATACCCCATTGTCACCACGGGTATCCCACGCAAGACATACATCAAGTGTTCTCAAATCCTTAAAGACTCAATCCGATAAGATAACTTCAAAGGGAAAACTCAATCCATTACAAGAGAGTAGAGGGGGAGAAACATCATAGGATCCAAATATAATAGCAAAGCTCGCGATACATCAAGATCGTAACACCTCAAGAACACAAGAGAGAGAAAGAGATATCAAACACATAGCTACTGGTACATACCCTCAGCCCCGAGGGAGAACTACTCCCTCCTCGTCATGGAGAGCACCGAGATGAAGAAGATGGCCACCGGAGAAGGATTCCCCCTCCGGCAGGGTGCCGGAACGGGTCTAGATTGGCTTTCGGTGGCTACGGAGGCTTCTGGTGGCGGAACTCCCGATCTATTGTGCTCCTGATAGTTTTTGGGTATATGGATATATATAGGCGGAAGACATACATCAGGGGAGCCACGAGGGGCCTACGAGGGTGGAGGGCGCGCCCCCTGCCTCATGCTCTCCTCGTTGATCCCCTGACGTGCACTCCAAGTCTCCTGTATTGCTTTCTTTCCAAAAATAACTTTTCCGAAGGTTTCATTCCGTTTGGACTCCGTTTGATATTCCTTTTCTGCGAAACACTGAAACAAGGGAAAAACAGAAACTGGCACTGGGCTATGGGTTAATAGGTTAGTCCCAAAAATCATATAAAATAGCACATAAATGCATATAAAACATCCAAGGTTGATAATATAATAGCATGGAACAATCAAAAATTATAGATACGTTGGAGACGTATTAACATCCCCAAGCTTTATTCCTGCTCGTCTTCGAGTAGGTAAATGATAAAAACAGAATTTTTGATGTGGAATGCTACCTAACATATTTCTCTATGTAGTTCTCTTTATTGTGTCAAGAATATTCAGATCCATAAGATTCAAGAAAAAAGTTTAATATTGACATAAAAATAACAATACTTCAAGCATACTAACAAAGCAATCATGTCTTCTCAAAATAACATGGCCAAAGAAAGCTATCCCTACAAAATCATATAGTCTGGCTATGCTCCATCTTCACCACACAACATATTTAAATCATGCACAACCCCGATAACAAGCCAAGCAATTGTTTCATACTTTTGATGTTCTCAAACTTTTTCAATCTTCACGCAATATATGAGCGTGAGCCATGGACATAGCACTATAGGTGGAATAGAATGGTGGTTGTGGAGAAGACAAAAAAGAGAAGATAGGCTCACATTAACTAGGCGTATCAACGGGCTATGGAGATGCCCATCAATAGATATCAATGTGAGTGAGTAGGGATTCCCATGCAACGGATGCACTAGAGCTACAAATGTATGAAAGCTCAACAAAAGAAACTAGTGGGTGTGCATCCAACTCGCTTGCTCACGAAGACCTAGGGCATTTTGAGGAAGCCCATCATTGGAATATACAAGCCAAGTTCAATAATCAAAGATTCCCATTAGTATATGAAAGTGACAACATAGGAGACTCTCTATCATAAAGATCATGGTGCTACTTTGAAGCACAAGTGTGGTAAAAGGATAGTAGCATTGTCTCTTCTCTCTTTTTCTCTCATTTTTTTATTTTTTTATTTGGGCCTTCTCTTTTTTATGGCCTCTTATTTTTTGGGGGGCTTCTTTGGCCTCTTTTTTTCGTCCGGAGTCTCATCCCGACTTGTGGGGGAATCATAGTCTCCATCATCCTTTCCTCACTGGGACAATGATCTAATAATGATGATCATCACACTTTTATTTACTTACAACTCAAGAATTACAACTCGATACTTAGAACAAGATATGACTCTATATGAATGCCTCCGGTGGTGTACCAGGATGTGCAATGACTCATGAGTGACATGTATGAAAGAATTATGAATGGTGGCTTTGCCACAAATACGATGTCAACTACATGATCATGCAAAGCAATATGACAATGATAAAGCGCGTCATAATAAACGGAACGGTGGAAAGTTGCATGGCAATATATCTCGGAATGGCTATGGAAATGCCATAATAGGTAGGTATGGTGGCTGTTTTGAGGAAGGTATATGGTGGGTGTATGGTACCGGCGAAAGTTGCGCGGTACTAGAGAGGCTAGCAATGATGGAATGGTGAGAGTGCGTATAATCCATGGACTCAACATTAGTCATAAAGAACTCATCTACTTATTGCAAAAATCTACAAGTTATCGAAGCAAAGTACTATGCGCATGCTCCTAGGGGGATAGATTGGTAGGAAAAGACCATCGCTCGTCCCCGACCGCCACTCATAAGGAGGACAATCAACAAACAAATCATGCTCCGACTTCGTCACATAACGGTTCACCATACGTGCATGCTACGGGAATCACAAACTTCAACACAAGTATTTCTCAAATTCACAACTACTCAACTAGCATGACTTTAATATCACCATCTTCATATCTCAAAACAATCATCAAGTATCAAACTTCTCATAGTATTCAATGCACTTTATATGAAAGTTTTTATTATATCCCTCTTGGATGCCCATCATATTAGGACTAAATTCATAACCAAAGCAAATTACCATGCTGTTTAGGACTCTCAAAATAATATAAGTGACTCATGAGAGTTCATCTATTTCTATAAAATAAAACCACCATGTGCTCTAAAAAGATATAAGTGAAACACTAGAGCAAATGACAAACTACTCCGAAAGATATAAGTGAAGATCAACGAGTAGTCAAATAATTATGCAACTATCTGAAGACTCTCTAACATTTAAGAATTTCAGATCTTGATATTTTATTCAAACAGCAAGCAAAACAAAATAAAATAAAATGACGCTCCAAGCAAAACACATATCATGTGGTAAATAAAAATATAGCTCCAAGTAAAGTTACCGATGAACGAAGACGAAAGAGGGGATGCCATCCGGGGCATCCCCAAGCTTAGGCTCTTGGTTGTCCTTCAATATTACCTTGGGGTGCCTTGTGCATCCCCAAGCTTAGGCTCTTGCCACTCCTTATTCCATAGTCCATCGAATCTTTATCCAAAACTTGAAAACTTCACAACACAAAACTTAACAGAAAACTCGTGAGCTCCGTTAGCGAAAGAAAACAAAACACCACTTCATAGTACTGTAATGAAATCATTATTTATTTATATTGGTGTTAAACCTACTGTATTCCAACTTCTATATGGTTTATAAACTATTTCACTAGTCATAGATTCATCAAAATAAGCAAACAACACACGAAAAACAGAATCTGTCAAAAACAGAACAGTCTATAGTAATCTGGGTCAAACGTGTACTTATGGAACTCATAAAATTCTCAAATAAATTGCTGGACGTGAGGAATTTATATATTAATCATCTTCAAAAATAATTAACTAAATATCACTCTCCAATAAAAAATGGCAGCAATTCTCGTGAGCGCTAAAGTTTCTATTTTTTATAGCATGATCAACAAGACTTTCCCCGAGTCTTCCCAACGGTTCTACTTGGCACAAACACTAATTAAAACATAAAAACTCAATCATAACAGAGGATAGATAAATTATTTATTACTAAACAGGAGCAAAAAGCAAGGGACAAAAATAAAATTGGGTTGCCTCCCAACAAGCGCTATTGTTTAACGCCCCTAGCTAGGCATGATGATTTCAATGATGCTCACATAAAAGATAAGAATTGAAACATAAAGAGAGAATAATGAAGAATATGACTAGCACATTTAAGTCTAACCCACTTCCTATGCATAGGGATTTTGTGAGCAAACAACTTATGAGAACAAGAATCAACTTGCATAGGAAGGTAAAACAAGCATAACTTCAAAATTTTAAGCACATAGAGAGGAAACTTGATATTATTGCAATTCCTACAAGCATATATTCCTCCCTCATAATAATTTTCAGTAGCATCATGAATGAATTCAACAATATAGCCATGACATGAAGCATTCTTTTCATGATCTACAAGCATAGAATTTTTATTACTCTTCGCATAAGCAAATTTCTTCTCAATCGGAATAGTGGGAGTATCATAAGAGACTCGAATACTATAAATTGTTTCCACATTAAAAGAGTAATGTTCAGAAAAAGGGTAATCATAATCATGACAAGTTTTATAGATATAATCATCACTACTTTTTATAACATACGTATCATCACAATAATCATCATAAGTAGGAGGCATGCTATAATCATTATAAATTTGCATATCAAAACTTGGGAGACTAAAAATATCATCTTCATTAATCATAGCTTCCCCAAGCTTGGGACAAACATTAATTGCAGCAAATATATTCTCAAAAAAATCATCTTCATCAAACATAGCATCCCCGAGCTTGGGCCTTTTCATATCATAAGCATAATCACTTTCATCATTAATTGTATGGATAGAACCAATAGTATAGCAATTATCATATTATTCCAAGCAAGTGCCAAAAAGATTTTCAAGATCATAAGAAGTATCATTATCTTCCCAATCATAATCATCACAATAAGCAATAGGCATAACGAGATCACCATCAAGTGCATCATCTTCCACAATTATATTTTCATGAGGCACAACAGTAATAGGAGCAACATTATTTGGGAGAGATATCCTTTTACCTCTCTTCCTTTTTCTTTTATTCTTCTTCTTCACCACATCATGTGTGGGTTCAATCCTCTTTTTGGAGCTCCTTATTAATGAGATTGGTTGAATAGGAGGCTCCTCCTCATTACCTGATTCATCATAAGAAATAATAGGAGGGTATTGGGAAGTCTCTTCCCTTTCATTAGTATTATCTTCATCTTCTATTTCTTTTCTTTTCTTTATGTAGTTGGCAATATAAGGATTTTCAATACAATTCACCGCACAATACACATAAATTTCCTCTAGATCAAAATGAAGAACTCTATCAAGGGCAAATTCTGGAATATCCTTAGTTATACGTTCCATTTCTTCATAACCCAAGAGCAAACTAAGTTCATTATGACATGCAAGGGAAATCAAGTCATCACAATTTTTGGACACGATACGATCATGAAACAATTTGCATTGGGTACTGAAATGATCACGTTCATTGCAAAGTTCACAAGTACGGCTAAGAAAATTTAAATTTTCAGCACAAACTTCTAGCCTTTCTTGCAACCATTTAGTTTCTAAATGCTTATGCCTCTTGCAATATCTATCTTCTCTATTTGGTGTGTACTTGCAAACCCAATGCACTCCACAAAAATTGACATGTTTATAAGAGACATTTTCATCATAACTAGTGCAATCATCATTAGTACTATGGATATTCAAGAAGTTCATACTAACAACATTGCAATCATGCTCATCATTCAAATATTTAGTGCCAAACATTTTAATGCATTCTTCTTCTAACACTTTGGCACAATTTTCCTTTCCATCATACTCACGAAAGATATTAAAAAGGTGAAGCGTATGAGACAAACTCAATTCCATTTTTATAGTTTTCTTTTATAAACTAAACTAGTGCTAAAACAAGAAACAAAAAGATTCGATTGCAAGATCTAAAGATATACCTTCAAGCACTCACCTCCCCGGCAACGGCGCCAGAAAAGAGCTTGATGTCTACTACACAACCTTCTTCTTGTAGACGTTGTTGGGCCTCCAAGTGCAGAGGTTTGTAGGACAGTAGCAAATTTCCCTCAAATGGATGACCTAAGGTTTATCAATCCGTAGGAGGCATAGGATGAAGATGGTCTCTCTCAAGCAACCCTGCAACCAAATAACAAAAAGTCTATTGTGTCCCCAACACACCCAATACAATGGTAAATTGTATAGGTGCACTAGTTCGGCGAAGAGACGGTGATACAAGTGGTATATGGATGGTAGATAAAGGTTTTCGTAATATGAAAATATAAAAACAGCAAGGTAACTAATGATAAAAGTGAGCACAAACGGTATTGCAATGCTAGGAAACAAGGCCTAGGGTTCATACTTTCACTAGTGCAAGTCCTCTCAACAATAATAACATAATTGGATCATATAACTATAAACTATCCCTCAACATGCAACAAAGAGTCACTCCAAAGTCACTAATAGCGGAGAACGAACGAAGAGATTATGGTAGGGTACGAAACCACCTCAAAGTTATTCTTTCCAATCAATCCGTTGGACTATTCCTATAAGTGCCACAAACAGCCCTAGAGTTCGTACTAGAATAACACCTTAAGACACAAATCAACCAAAACCCTAATGTCACCTAGATACTCCAATGTCACCTCAAGTATCCGTGGGTATGATTATACGATATGCATCACACAATCTCAGATTCATCTATTCAACCAACACATAGGACCTCAAAGAGTGCCCCAAAGATTCTACCGGAGAGTCAGGACGAAAACGTGTGTCAACCCCTATGCATAGGTTCATGGGCGGAAGCCGCAAGTTGATCACCAAAACATGCATCAAGTGGATCAATAGAATACCCCATTGTCACCACGGTTATCCCACACAAGACATACATCAAGTGTTCTCAAATCCTTAAAGACTCAATCCGATAAGATAACTTCAAAGGGAAAACTCAATCCATTACAAGAGAGTAGAGGGGGAGAAACATCATAGGATCCAAATATAATAGCAAAGCTCGCGATACATCAAGATCGTAACACCTCAAGAACACAAGAGAGAGAGAGAAAGATCAAACACATAGCTACTGGTACATACCCTCAGCCCCGAGGGAGAACTACTCCCTCTTCGTCATGGAGAGCACCGAGATGATGAAGATGGCCACCGAAGAAGGATTCCCCCTCCGGCAGGGTGCCAGAACGGGTCTAGATTGGCTTTCGGTGACTACGGAGGCTTCTGGCGACGGAACTCCCGATCTATTGTGCTCCTGATAGTTTTGGGGTATATGGATATATATAGGCGGAAGACATACATCAGGGGAGCCACGAGGGGTCTACGAGGGTGGAGGGCGTGCCCCCTGCCTCGTGCTCTCCTCGTTGATCCCCTGACATGCACTCCAAGTCTCCTGTATTGCTTTCTTTCCAAAAATAACTTTTCCGAAGGTTTCATTCCGTTTGGACTCCGTTTGATATTCCTTTTCTACGAAACACTGTAACAAGGGAAAAACAGAAACTGGCATTGGGCTCTGGGTTAATAGGTTAGTCCCAAAAATTATATAAAATAGCATATAAAACATCCAAGGTTGATAATATAATAGCATGGAACAATCAAAAATTATAGATACATTGGAGACGTATCAGTCCACCGGGACCCTTTCTAAATATTAAGTGTAAATCAGAGACCATATCAAGTACGTGATCACCGGTATGCATGGCGGGCTTCTTCCGGTGATCTGCCTCGCCTTTGAAATGCTTGCCTTTCTTTCGACATTGATGGTTGGTCGGGAGAAATCGAAGATGTCCCAGGTACACATTCTTCCTGCATCTGTCAAGGTATATACTTTCGGTGTCAGCTAAACAATGCGAGCATGCATGGTATCTCTTGTTTGTCTGTCCTGAAAGGTTACTGAGAGCGGGCCAATCATTGATGGTTACAAACAACAACGCATGCAGGTTAAATTCCTGCTGTTTGTGCTCATCCCACGCACGTACACCGTTTCCATTCCACAGCTGTATAAGTTCTTCAACTAATGGCCTTAGGTACACATCAATGTCGTTGCCAGGTTTCTTAGGGCCTTGGATGAGAATTGGCATCATAATGAACTTCCGCTTCATGCACATCCAAGGAGGAAGGTTATACATACATAGAGTCACGGGCCAGGTGCTGTGATTGCTGCTCTGCTCCCCGAAAGGATTAATGCCATCCGCGCTTAAACCAAACCATATGTTCCTTGGGTCACCTGCAAACTGAGCCCAGTACTTTCTCTCGATTTTTCTCCACTGCGACCCGTCAGCGGGTGCTCTCAACTTCCCGTCTTTCTTACGGTCCTCACTGTGCCATCGCATAAACTTGGCATGCTCTTTGTTTCTGAACAGTCGTTTCAACCGTGGTATTATAGGAGCATACCACATCACCTTCGCAAGAACCCTCTTCCTGCGGGGCTCGCCCTCAACATCACCAGGGTCATCTCGTCTGATCTTATACCGCAATGCACCGCATACCGGGCATGCGTTCAAATCCTTGTACGCACCGCGGTAGAGGATGCAGTCATTAGGGCATGCATGTATCTTCTCCACCTCCAATCCTAGAGGGCATACGACCTTGTTTGCTGCGTACGTACTGTCGGGCAATTCGTTATCCTTTGGAAGCTTCTTCTTCAATATTTTCAGTAGCTTCTCAAATCCTTTGTCAGACACAACATTCTCTGCCTTCCACTGCAGAAATTCCAGTACGGTACCGAGCTTTGTGTTGCCATCTTTGCAATTGGGGTACAACCCTTTTTTGTGATCCTCTAACATGCGATCGAACTTCAGCTTCTCCTTTTCACTTTCGCACTTTTCCCTTGCATCAACAATGACCCGACGGAGATCATCATCGGGCACATCGTTTGGTTCCTCTTGATCTTCAACTTCCTCTTGATCTTCAGCTTCCCCCGTTGCAGCATCATTGTATTCAGGGGGCACATAGTTGTCATCGTCCTCTTCTTCTTCGTTGTCTTCCATTATAACCCCTATTTCTCCGTGCTTCGTCCAAACATTATAGTGTGGCATGAAACCTTTATAAAGCAGGTGGGTGTGAAGGATTTTCTTGTCAGAGTAAGACCTCGTATTCCCACAATCAGGGCATGGACAACACATAAAACCATTCTGCTTGTTTGCCTCAGCCACTTTGAGAAATTTACGCACGCCCTTAATGTACTCGGAGGTGTGTCTGTCACCGTATATCCATTGCTGGTTCATCTGCGTGCATTATATATAATTATGTGTATCAAAAGTAAGAAAATTAGACAAGTATCTATCTAAAGTAAGATTTTTTTCTTTCAGAATTAAGATAAGAACAAGAGGCTCACCACGGTGGTGCCGGCGACGAGATCGGCGCGGGCGATCGACGACGGTGAAGACGAGGACGGGGCGTGACGGACCGCTAAACCTAGACAAATCTCAGAAAAAATGGAGATCCTAGGTCGAGCTTCGAGAGGAGAAAGCTTAACTAATGTGGCTCGGACATTTCATCGAACACCTCACATGCATAAGAGGTGAGCTAGAGCACCCAAATGCCCTTCCTCGCCGGCCAGCAAAAAACAAAGCACTATGGAGTGCTCTGCTCCCCGGTGATGGGGTATATATAGGAAGCTCATTTGTCCCGGTTCGTGGCTGGAACCCGGACTAAAGCCCAGCCTTCTGTCCCGGTTCAAGCCAAGAACCGGGACCTATGTTTGTGGGCCAGGAGCGAGGCCCATTGGTCCCGGTTCATGCCAAGAACCGGGACAAATGGGCCCAGAAGAACAGGGACCAATGCCCACGAGGCCCCGGCCGGCCCCCTGGGCTCACGAACCGGGACGAATGCATTCATTGGTCCCGGTTCGTGGCAGAACCGGGACTAATGGGCTGGCCAGGCCCGAACGAAAGCCCCTTTTTCTACTAGTGAAGCACCTCCACCTCCAGCGAGTCCGCCGTCTCCTCTCCGCCTGTTACTCTAGCGGCCGGTGGCGGGAAGGAGAATCCCGGTGCCTCTGCTCTGGCTAGTAGGTTAAGTTAGGGTTTTGTCCCCGCAAGGCGGCGTTTGCGCGGATGGCAACGCTTCTTCGTCGAATTGTTCTTCCGGGCTCCGTTCCTCCTCAAGTTCATCCATCTGAATGGAATCGAAAAAGCTCCAGCGTAGATTCCTGCCGTCTCCTTGGGGTGGTGAGGTTAGGGTTTCTCGTCATGCATGTGCGGCGGCGAGCTATGGTGCCAGGCACTTCGGATCGAGTCAAGGGTTCAACGACGATGATTGCGGCTTCAGGGAGTTGGTCCTTAAGGGCATGTGCACAAAGACTTTCCTACTGTCGTCGACAAGGTCATGCCGGCTCCGGTAGGGGAGCGATGACAACGGCGCATCGACGGTTTGTTCTGGCAGCAATATTGGTTGTTTGATGGCCTAAGTATCTCGATATAATTTTTTTTATGTTCTGGATGCTTTGTACTTCTGATGAATTTTTATAAGACATCCGAATGCTTTTGTCAAAAAAAAACCCCATCTACAATTCAGCAGCTTCTACCTTGCACTGCTGTCACGAGGCTAGCCATTCGACATGATGCTAGGACTAGGATCTGCCTGATCTCTGTGATGCGCATGCAAGCTAGGTTCATGCCACTAGACAGGATGGGCACGCAAAATTTGTGCCACTAGGCTAGGCTCTCTCATTCTCATAGTTAGTTGAGGTGATCACGGGGACGATTGCTCCTTGGTTCTGAGGTTGTAGCTCTTGTAATGCAGATGCTTTGAATTGTAGAGCACTGCTAGCTGTGCCACTGGTAGCTAGGTGCACCCTAGGCTCATCGACCGCTGGCATGCATGTACTAGCTAGGGTGGCCATTTCAGTAGCCCCGATCGCGGGCTCACACGAGGGCATCGTGCATTCCTGTAGCTTTTCTGAGGGGATGCGCCTCATTGGCCAACTTGACCACTTCATTGATCACTTCGACGGCGATGATTGGCTGATAGGTAGAAATGTCTCGTGATGACAGGGAAACGGTGCGAACGAACATGAGTGGATACGACGCATGTACTATAAGAATCTGGACCTAGATTGCGAAAATCCTAAACTTAGGGGAGGTTGGATCATGGGCTGGATGAGGAAAGAGTTTAACTTTATTTTTGAGGGAAATCAAAAGTTTAACTTGAATGAGGAAAAAGTAGCCACTGTCGTGCAAATACTAGAGAGCCAATGCGAACCAACGTGTAGTTGGATGGTTAGGAGGACAGTGATATCCCCTGCCATCAAAGTTCAAGTCACATATTTGACACCGGTGCTCGCATTTTTCTGCATTTATTTCAGGCTTTTCAGCGATGTGCGTCCAGTGAGAGAAAACGTTCCCGTCGACTACAAAGGCATCTGTGGCGACTTCATCAATCTCAACATGATGTGCCGGCTCAGTCTCTCGGAGGCGCTCATAGGGGTAGGGTGCGTGCGTGCGTTCGTAGGGATGAGTGTATGTGCGTATGTATGAGTGTCCGTGTCTGTATTGTATTAAAAAAATAGGAAGCCAATTATCCAATGATTGTAGAGCAGCTCAACCCAAATGGTGTTACTATAATCCAACACAATACTCGATGTAGTATATAAGGAAATACACTACTTTTTTTCTTACTTTTTTAGTCCCTTGAGAAATTGCTATTTCCAACCAAGTCAATTAAATCGCATGTCATGAAACCTACCGTTGGACACGCAAAATTTAGATGCAGTAGAAACTCTGCAGTTTCTCAACTGCACAAAATTTCTAGGAAGTTATGGAGGTCTTCTTGAGTCACCCCTGCCTCTATACCAATGGCGCCACCTAGTTCGACATCACCATCTTAGGGTCCATTGTATTACCCGTCCCCACGACCATCTTCACCATCTTGCTCCCGGACGACACGGTCAAATAATGCTATCTGCAGCTCCAGATGGGCTCGCTCGCGATGGAGGTGACCATTCTTGCCAAAATTGTGCCCATGTTCGACATTATACAATTCAATTCAAAAATGACGATTAGGATACAATTTTAGGTTGAAAACTTGAAAATAGCATAGATAAATTAGATTGGTTTCGAAATAGTATAGCCTTATTAGTATCATGCATACACCTTAAAGAAACCGGTGGTCAAACTTATATTTTGAAAACCATGCTAGTGTCCAAAATGTCTTTACCACCTCTCATCATCCACATCTACTAACATCGTGAACTACTTCCACGTTGCCTTATACCTCATCTCCATCATCTGCAGCTTATTCATTGACTGAAAGATCGATCGACATCTCACCATCGTCATCTTCAACGCCATGGCAACTTACTGCGGTATGCTGGCTTCATATTGGCGTTCATTGCATCAATAGTCACCATCTTCGTCTTCTTAGCGTGCCATGGGGGAGCTTGGTCATGACATATGAGGTGAAGAATATCTTCAAGCTGCCCATATGTAGAAGTTAATGCTTGACGCGTATTTTACAACACGTTAGGGCCTTGAAGGGAATGGATGCATTCAAGAGCTATTTTACAAAATTATTAGCACAAATCTTGACGGAATCAACGATCTAGATAATTCTTGTACATCCAAGTAGGTGTGGACTTGAGTTTTCACCAGCAGGAGAGTGTGAACCTACACATGGTGTACTTGGAGCTCGCCATGGTTGGTATGGTAACGACGAAGAAATCACCAATGGAGCCCCATTGACCCACGAGCTGAACACAGGGCTACCCCCCTCCTCCCGCTCGACCTCAATAGTGCACATTACACAAGCACGGATGCATGACCCCTACAAAAGCACACGCATATCGCGCGTTAGTGTAGATGGACCACAAATACCCAGCCGCGATGCACTGAAGGGCTCCCTTTCTAAGAAGCTTAGTAGTTGTAAAGATGTGCAACACGTACCATGCATCGTGTACGGTCTGATGCCCACAAATTTTGTCCATGCTAGGGCCTTATAGCCCGCCCCCTAGGACATAGGTATTTGCAAACTAAATACAAAAAGGTGTCTCTCACATCCATTTCGTAATCAAGATGACATCGCCTTCATCGGATCTCTCTTTCTGCACCTTTTCTGCAATTTGCATGATGCATGATTGCTTGTGATACTAGCCAGTGATCGACCCCATAAACTGCACACGGCGTTATTGTTTGCATGGGATGCATGCATGTTCCAAGCCTAGAAGCATTCGTTTTCCTAGGATCTAGGCTTTGCTTTGCGGCTCCTAGTTGGGTCTACGCTGGACAGTGCCATGCAGGTAATTTGAAAGTTTTCCATCAATAAATAAATAAATAAATAAATAAATAGAAGTTCCCTTTTTTTAAGGACCCAAATATATTATAGAGGTTCATGAAAGTATAAAGCACTCTAAACATAATAAAAAAAATATGCCGAGGACATTGGACTACCGAACAACCACTACCGCAGTCAGAACAAGCCGTCAATGCACCGTTGTCGCCGACCCCTATCAGAGTTGGTCCGACCTTGTCGATGACAGCCGGGAACTCTTCATGTACGTGCCCCTAAGGACCAATGATGCAATCTTCGACATCCTTGAGTCGATCCGCAGTCGTCGCATATGCATGGCGAGAAACTTTAACCTCGCCGCCCCAAGGAGACAACATGAATTTACGCCGATGCTTCATTGACTACGTCTCAACGGACGAACTCGAGAAGGATTGTAGTCCAAAAGTCCAGCTCAAAGATGAAGCACCACTATCTGTCCGAGCGTCATCCCCTGCAAGTACCCCCCCCCCCCCCCCCCCCCCCCCCCCCACACACACACACATAATTAAACTACTAGCGGAGCCGAGGCACCGGGATCCCCGTCCCTGCCATCGGCCACCTGAGTGGTAAGCAGCGGGGAGGTGGATCCATTGGCTCGCTGACGAAGCCAAGAGGGGACCTAGGTGGCACAGTCACATGTGGGAAAGAGTCGAGTCTCACGAAGTTTCCCTTTGCATCCTTCTCGGCCTCACATTGCATGGAACCCTTGGTACATGATTCACAGTTTCGCGCCATAACTCTCTCTATCATGAATAAGATGATGCACTGTTATGAGAAAGGCCTATAATCTTGCTATCGATTAACGCCACAAGTTGATGGGTTAAACAGCCCGGGTTCAAGGCAACTACCTATTTAAATTGAATATAACTCCTCCTATGCTCAACTCATTTTAAGATGATGCACTGCTCTGCATTTAAGAGTGCATATCCATCAGACTATCACCAATCGCTGCACCTTTTTGTAACCTAGTTGCAGGGAAAAGCGATTCAAGTTGCACTTCCCTTTTAACTTTAGCAGTTAAACGGTTCACACTTTGAGCAGAAAACTTCTAATCATCACCGGTCGCTCTCTCGATCCGCCTATAAATAGGAGATTTGATCATCACGCGGCATCATATTCCCTAGCTTCGACGTACTAAATTACATCACGAGCGGCAGAACTTGGGACTCGAGGTGCAGCTCGACATGGCGACTATCCAAAGCAAATCGACAGCACCACAATCTGTTACTGCAAGCAGGCTTCCTCCCAAGGTAATTGCACATCAAATTCTCTTTCCAAATGAAGCATTATCAATTAAGCAAGTACGTGTATATGTATGTCGACTCATTTCTCATCTGTGGTTGATCAGAAGGAGGAGCAAGAACTCCGGCGAGCCTACTCTGAAATGGCGAGCAACATGGAGAAGCTCGTCGTCGCAAGCAGCAGCAGCAGCAACCCATGCCCCGACGACGGCGCCGACGTCTCGGAGGTGGAGACGGTGCGCTGCGCGTGCTGCGCCGTGGCCGAGGAATGCACGGCGGCGTACGTGGGCGGGGTCCGCGCGGCCTTCTGCGGCGACTGGCTGTGCGGGCTGTGCGGGGAGGCCGTGAAGGAGCGGATGGTGCGGGACCCGTCCGGCGGCGTGGAGGCGGCGCTGGGGTCCCACGAGGCCGAGTGCCGGGACTTCAACGCCACGAGGCTGAACCCGACGCTGTCGCTCGCCGGGTCCATGCGGGGCATCGCGCGCAAGAGCTTCGACCGGAGAAAGACGACGACGTCGACGTCGTGCCAGGACCGCCACCTCCGCACGGCAGCGTCCAGGGCGGTGGCGCTCGCGAGGTCAGTCAGCTGCGACCCGCGGTTCCTGGCGGACGTGATTAACGGGCCGTCCGGGGAGCAGTCCCGATGAGGCCACGGCCCACAACCTCACCTGGCCAGCCGGGTTTAATGATTTGTACTCGTATTTGCTAAAAAAAGACATCCATCTATTCATAAATAGCAGGAGTGTCGAGTAAGTAATAAGCTTACTAAAAGAGGACATCGATTATGTAGTACTATGTGCCATCGATGTGAACGTAGCCTACGCCATACACTTCCTGTAGACAGTTTCATAGATCTTTCATGCATACAAACATATTGTGTGTATGCACGTGATGTATTCCTTTGATGCACGTGGGCAATATAGAACGTTATGTGTGTAATTATTCTAAGAAAATAAATGCTACAACATGTTTCTCAACTTGGTCGTGAAATTATTTGTTATTTTCTCCAATTAATTGACATTCTTAAATCGATCTCTAGGGAACAAGGTAATAAACAATAAACAATACTCCATCTGGTCCTTTTTACTCCGCATATAAGATTTGTCTGAAGTCAAACTTCGTAAAGTTTGACCATATTCATATGAAAACATATCAACATCCACAATACTAAAATTATACAATATGAAAATTCAATTCATGATGCAACTAATGATATTGATTTCGTATTATGGATGTTGATACTTTTTTCTATAAAGTTGGTCAAACTTTACGAAGTTTAACTTTATAAAAAACATATATGCAGAATAAAAAGGAGAGAAGGGAGTCTTATAGTATCACTAATGTTGAATAAACCATCACATACAACACATCTTTGGTGCTTCTAAAGAGCCCCCGAGATAAAAAATTGTCTTACATTGTTAATAGAGAACTACCTCGCAATAAAAAAAATAGAGAACCACACAAATGGGTCTCAGTGGATCAATTGTCTTTAATATGAAAATATTTGTGGTGCTTTTATATTTATTGGCAGACTTCTTATGTGAACCGTCTAAGATAGGTAATTATCAGCGGCAAGCTACAAATTATAGATTTTTAGTCTATCGTACAAATTATAGGTTTTTCTTTTGAGAAGATACAAATTATAGGTGTTTCGGCCCGCTAGTGATACCAATACATGGCGAGCTCTTTTTCAAGCCTGCCAAATATATCTGGCGGGCCATGTCTAAAAGTCCAAAGCAATCCCATCTCTAAATATACACCCATCTCTCATATCTTCAAGAGTTGTAGCTTTGTCTTTGAAGGTCGAGCATCAAATCATGAAGCTCATAACATTGCCAATTTTTCACACTCGCTTGATCCGGGTCGTCATTTGTGGCTTATTTCACCTCATGACCCTATTTGTATACCTCTAAATATTCCTCTGGATCAATAAAAATTTGGCAAACTCCTAACAAAATATCCATCTCTCATCCCTAAAAAAAATGTCCATCTCTCTCTCCATGGACTCCCCTAAAAAACTCTCTCCGGGGACAGCTATGTATGGCTTCAAGCGGTACGTGTGCCTCGCATCGCTCACGTCCCCACGTTGATCACTTAACTCGCTGTGGTAGGGTGGGCCAACCCATCAGCTCTGATCGCTACATTCTGTACCATAGCGCAACATGGATATGTGGTTTTTCATTTTATTTTTTCCCACCGCATAAATAAACCTCAAAAAATTTCGTGAATACAACAATAACTGCACGAATTTGAGATTTTGTTTTGCGAATGCGAAAAAAAATCATGAACTACACAAATCTTCATGAACTAGAAAAAATGTTCACGAATTCCAAAAATGTTCACACTTTTTTAATGAATAAAAAACGATCATGGATTTGAAAATGTTCAAAAATTAATATATTATTTGTGAATTTAAAAAATCTTCACAATTTCAGAAGATGTGCACGAATTTAGAAAAATGTTCACAAATTGAAAAATAATCATGTATTGAAAAAATGTTCATGAATAATAAAATTTTATGCGAAATAAAAAATATCCATGAATTCAGGAATATTCATGAATTAAAAAATATGTTCATGAATTCAAGAACAAATTTTTTTGAAATCCCGAACAAATTTTCAAATTCCATGCTTGTTTGATTTTTTTAATTTATGAGCATTTGATTGAAATTTGAACAAATTTTAAAATTATGAACATTTTCAAAATTGCATTTTTAAAAAAAATTCAAGCATATTTTTGAAAAATCACAAACAAAATTTGATAACATGATTTTTTTGTCGAAATTTGATATAAATTTGTGAAGATTTTGAACATTATTTTAATTAATGAAAAAGTGAACATAGAAAAAGAAAAGAAAAAAGTGAAAAAATAACCAAAAAGAAAACCAGTAAAACAAGAAGTAGGAAAAATAAAAGGGTTCAGGAATCTTCTTCTAGAAGGTTCCTGAAGCCGGTGCCTTAGGTTCGCTTTGATTTTCTTCAAAACCGTTGAATGGGCCGGCCGAGGAGATGGCCATAGTTCGCGATCGCCATCTTAAAACTCGTAGTGAGCGATCTATATCATTGAGGTAGTCGCCACCTTATCTTCTATCCTCTAGGGGTGTGTTTGGCTTGTGCCAATGTTGGGCTTGCCAAATAATTGGCGAACGATTTCGCCACCCACACTTCTTCAAAAAGTTGGCACAAATTGAACTATAGTGGTACAAAAGGCTTGGCACGACCAAAATAATGAGTGTCCATCCAAATGAGTACCCAAGGTTGGGTTGACACCAACTTTTTGGCTTGACATCTCAAGGCATCAATCGGAACAACCCTTAGGTAACGATCCTGACCAGGTCACCGTCGTCTATACACAAATCGGTTGCCACTGCCAATCGCCACCTCGTTCTGGCCTTGGTCTCAGGCACGGTGACATCATAGATGTTAGTGCTGCCCTTCGTGATTTATAACTCGAGTATCCACAACCATTCTGCACCTCTCCATACAACTTTGCTTTCCTTGTGTTGTTGACATGGCAAGACACTTTATTAAATGCTATGTTAATATGTGGTTTACACCCTTGGTATCCCTTCTTTGAGACACCAGTCAATCCAAGTTCTTCTTTATCCACATCTCTGTTGGTCTCTTGCCTTTGGCCGCTGATATAACATTATGAGGCAGAGGGAACCCCGTAAAAATGTTTAGTGTGCACTTTAGGTACCTTCTACGTTAGGTTTGTGTGTCTTTGGCGGTGGTGAAGCCAATAAAGTGAAGGCTATATTAATTGTACGGGGTATAGGTCTACTGACCATAGTGGCAACAACACAATACAGTGCTTTTTAATTTTCTGTCACTATGGTAGATTACTTGCAAGATTGAACCCAACTATCACACACAAGTCCCTCTTGGAGATCATCTATCAAACTTGGCCAAAGAAAGACAAATATATTGGAGATCATACATGAATAAAAATTATGCAGCAAAGAAACCAAATTGATATAAAAAAATTGACGGATATATCTGATCATAAACCGATAATTCATGACATTGCAACAAAAACAACACAAGAATGTATCAAATCGATCACAATAATGTAGAGCAGCTCATGTGATCTTTGTATTGAGAAGTGATGGAGAGAAAACCATCCTGCCACTGCTACGGACTCATAGCCCAAAGGAAACTACTCATGGACGATGATGGCCATCAAGTTGGTGGATATGGCCACAGTGATGATTCCCCTCTGGCGGAATACTAGAAAAGCTCTAGATTGGATCACCACATAATGAGAGGTGCGCTGACAAAAACAAAATAACTCCTTGATTGATAGGGTTTTTGGAGCGAACGGCAAAATATATAAGCGCCCAAAGGCGGTGCTACCTCTTGAGCACTGCGTTGGTTTTCCCTTGAAGAGGAAAGGGTGATGCAGCAAAGTAGGTAAGTATTTCCCTCAGTTTTTGAGAACCAAGGTATCAATCCAGTAGGAGGCTACGCGCGAGTCCCTCGCACCTACACAAAACAAATAAATCCTCGCAACCAACGCGATAAGGGGTTGTCAATCCCTACACGGTCACTTACGAGAGTGAGATCTGATAGATATGATAAGATAATATTTTTGTTATTTTTATGATAAAGATGCAAAGTAAAATAAAAGGCAATGAAAATAACTAAGTGGTGGAAGATTAATATGATGAAGATAGACCCGGGGGCCATAGGTTTCACTAGTGGCATCTCTCAAGAGCATAGGTATTTTACGGTAGGTGAACAAATTACTGTTGAGCAATTGCCATAATTGAGCATAGTTATGAGAATATCTAGGTATGATCATGTATATAGGCATCACGTCCGAGACAAGTAGACCGACTCCTGCCTGCATCTACTACTATTACTCCACACATCGACCGCTATCCAGCATGCATCTAGAGTATTAAGTTCATAAGAACAGAGTAACGCCTTAAGCAAGATGCCATGATGTAGAGGGATAAATTCATGCAATATGATAAAAACCCCATCTTATTATCCTCGATGGCAACAATACAATACGTGTCTTGCTGCCCCTACTGTCACTGGGAAAGGACACCGCAAGATTGAACCCAAAGCTAAGCACTTCTCCCATTGCAAGAAAGATCAATCTAGTAGGCCAAACCAAACTGATAATTCGAAGAGACTTGCAAAGATAACCAATCATACATAAAAGAATTCAGAGAAGATTCAAATAATGTTCATAGATAAACTTGATCATAAACCCACAATTCATCGGTCTCAACAAACACACCACAAAAGAAGATTACATCGAATAGATCTCCACAAGAGAGGGGGATAACTTTGTATTGAGATCCAAAAAGAGAGAAGAAGCCATCTAGCTAATAACTATGGACCCGAAGGTCTGAGGTAAACTACTCACACTTCATCGGAGAGGCTATGGTGTTGACGTAGAAGCCCTCTGTGATCGATGCCCCCTCCGGCGGAGCTCCGGAACAGGCCCCAAGATGGGATCTCGTGGAGAAAGTTACGGCGGTGGAATTAGGGTTTTGGCTCCGTATCTGATCATTTAAGGGTACGTAGGTATATATAGGAGGAAGAAGTACATCGGTGGAGCAATAGGGGGCCACGAGGGTGGAGGCGCGCCTGGGGGGGGGGGGGGGTAGGTGCGCCCCTACCTCGTGGCTTCCCTGTTGGTTGCTTGACGTAGGGTCCAAGTCTCCTGGGTCTTGTTCGTTCCAAAAATCACGTTCCCGAAGGTTTCATTCCGTTTGGACTCCGTTTGATATTCCTTTTCTTCAAAACCCTAAAATAGGCAAAAACCAACAATTCTGGGCTAGGCCTCTGGTTAGTAGGTTATGAAGGAAATATGCCCTAGAGGCAATAATAAAGTTATTATTTATTTCCTTATATCATGATAAATGTTTATTGTTGTTCATGCTAGAATTGTATTAACCAGAAACATAATACATGTGTGAATACATAGACAAACAAAATGTCACTAGTATGCCTCTACTTGACTAGCTCGTTAATCAAAGATGGTTATGTTTCCTAACCATGAACAAAGAGTTGTTATTTGATTAACGGGATCACATCATTAAGTGAATGATCTGATTGACATGACCCATTCCATTAGCTTAGCACCCGATCGTTTAGTATGTTGCTATTGCTTTCTTCATGACTTATACATGTTCCTATGACTATGAGATTATGCAACTCCCGTTTGCCGGAGGAACACTTTGTGTGCTACCAAACATCACAACGTAACTGAGTGATTATAAAGGAGCTCTACAGGTGTCTCCAAAGGTAAATGTTGGGTTGGCGTATTTCGAGATTAGGATTTGTCACTCCGATTGTCGGAGAGGTATCTCTGGGCCCTCTCGGTAATGCACATCACTTAAGCCTTGCAAGCATTGCAACTAATGAGTTAGTTGCGGGATGATGTATTACAGAACGAGTAAAGAGACTTGCCGGTAACAAGATTGAACTAGGTATTGGAATACCGACGATCGAATCTCGGGCAAGTAACATACCGATGACAAAGGGAACAACGTATGTTGTTATGCGGTCTGACCGATAAAGATCTTCGTAGAATATGTAGGAGCCAATATGAGCATCCAGGTTCCGCTATTGGTTATTGACCAGAGACGTGTCTCGGTCATGTCTACATTGTTCTCGAACCCGTAGGGTCCACACGCTTAAGGTTACGATGACAGTTATATTATGAGTTTATGCATTTTTGATGTACCGAAGTTTGTTCGGAGTCCCGGATGTGATCACGGACATGACGAGGAGTCTCGAAATGGTCGAGACATAAAGATTTATATATTGGAAGCCTATGTTTGGATATCAGAAGTGTTCCGGGTGAAATCGGGATTTTACCGGAGTACCGGGAGGTTACCGGAACCCCCCGGGAGCTATATGGGCCATAGTGGGGCCTTAGTGGAAAAGAGAAGAGGCAGCCCAACATGGGCCGCGCGCCCCTCCCCTCCCTTGGTCCGAATAGGACAAGGAGAGGGGGCCGGCCCCTCTCTCTCTTTTCCCCCCTCCGCGAATCCTATTCCAACTAGGGTTGGGGGGGGGGGGGAATCCTACTCCCAGAGGGAGTAGGACTCTCCTGGCGCGCCTCTCCTAGGCCGGCCACACCCCCCCTTTAGTCCCTTTATATACGGAGGCAGGGGCACCCCAGAAAGACACAAGTTGATCCACGTGATCATATTCTTAGCCGTGTGCGGTGCCCCCTTCCACCATAGTCCTCGATAATATTGTAGCGGTGCTTAGGCGAAGCCCTGCAGCAGTAGTACATCAAGATCGTCACCACGCCGTCGTGCTGATGGAACTCTTCCCCGACACTTTGCTAGATCAGAGTCCGGGGATCGTCATCGAGCTGAACGTGTGCTAAAACTCGGAGGTGCCGTAGTTTCGGTGCTTGATCGGTCGGGCCGTGAAGACGTACGACTACATCAACCAAACGCTTCCGTTGTCAATCTACCAAGGGTACGTAAATCACACTCTCCCCTCGTTGCTATGCATCACCATGATCTTGCGTGTGCGTAGGAATTTTTTTGAAATTACTACGTTCCCCAACAGTGGCATCCGAGCCTAGGTTTTATATGTTGATGTTACATGCACGAGTAGAACACAAGTGAGTTGTGGGCGATATAAGTCATACTGCTTACCAGCATGTCATACTTTGGTTCGGCGGTATTGTTGGACGAAGCGGCCCGGACCGACATTACGCGTACGCTTACGCGAGACCGGTTCTCCCGACGTGCTTTGCACATAGGTGGCTTGCGGGTGACAGTTTCTCCAACTTTAGTTGAATCGAGTGTGGCTACGCCCGGTCCTTGCGAAGGTTAAAACAACACCAACTTGACAAACTATCGTTGTGGTTTTGATGCGTAGGTAAGATTGGTTCTTGCTTAAGCCCGTAGCAGCCACGTAAAACTTGCAAAAACAAAGTAGAGGACGTCTAACTTGTTTTTGCAGGGCATGTTGTGATGTGATATGGTCAAGACATGATGCTGAATTTTATTGTATGAGATGATCATGTTTTGTAACCGAGTTATCGGTAACTGGCAGGAGCCATATGGTTGTCGCTTTATTGTATGCAATGCAATCGCGATGTAATGCTTTACTTTATCACTAAGCGGTAGCGATAGTCGTGGAAGCACAAGCTTGGCGAGACGACAACGATGCTACGATGGAGATCAAGGTGTCGCGCCGGTGACGATGGTGATCACGACGGTGCTTCGGAGATGGAGATCACAAGCACAAGATGATGATGGCCATATCATATCACTTATATTGATTGCATGTGATGTTTATCTTTTATGCATCTTATCTTGCTTTGATTGACGGTAGCGTTATAAGATGATCTCTCACTAATTATCAAGAAGTGTTCTCCCTGAGTATGCACCGTTGCGAAAGTTCTTCGTGCTGAGACACCACGTGATGATCGGGTGTTATAGGCTCTACGTTCAAATACAACGGGTGCAAAACAGTTGCACACGCGGAATACTCAGGTTATACTTGACGAGCCAAAGCATATACAGATATGGCCTCGGAACACGGAGACCGAAAGGTCGAGCATGAATCATATAGTAGATATGATCAATATAGTGATGTTCACCAATGAAACTACTCCATCTCACATGATGATCGGACATGGTTTAGTTGATTTGGATCACGTAATCACTTAGAGGATTAGAGGGATGTCTATCTAAGTGGGTGTTCTTTAAGTAAATTAACTGAACTTAAATTTATCATGAAACTTAGTACCTGATAAGTATCTTGCTTGTTTATGCTTGTTTGTAGATAGATGGCTCGTGCTGTTGTTCCGTTGAATTTTAATGCGTTCCTTGAGAAAGCAAAGTTGAAAGATGATGGTAGCAATTACACGGACTGGGTCCGTAACTTGAGGATTATCCTGATTGCTGCACAGAAGAATTACGTCCTGGAAGCACCGCTGGGTGCCAGGCCTGCTGCTGGAGCAACGCCGGATGTTATGAACGTCTGGCAGAGCAAAGCTGATGACTACTCAATAGTTCAGTGTGCCATGCTTTACGGCTTAGAATCGGGATTTCAACGACGTTTTGAACGTCATGGAGCATATGAGATGTTCCAGGAGTTGAAGTTAATATTTCAAGTAAATGCCCGGATTGAGATATATGAAGTCTCCAATAAGTTCTATAGCTGTAAGATGGAGGAGAACAGTTCTGTTAGTGAGCATATACTCAAAATGTCTGGGTATAATAATCACTTGATTCAATTGGGAGTTAATCTTCCAGATGATTGCGTCATTGACAGAATTCTCCAATCACTGCCACCAAGCTACAAGAGCTTCATGATGAACTATAATATGCAAGGGATGAATAAGACTATTCCCGAGCTCTTCGCGATGCTGAAAGCTGCGGAGGTAGAAATCAAGAAGGAGCATCAAGTGTTGATGGTCAACAAGACCACTAGTTTCAAGAAAAAGCACAAAGGGAAGAAGAAGGGAAACTTCAAAAAGAACAGCAAGCAAGTTGCTACTCAAGAGAAGAAACCCAAACCTGGACCTAAGCCTGAAACTGAGTGCTTCTACTGCAAGCAGACTGGTCACTGGAAGCGGAACTGCCCCAAGTATTTGGCGGATAAGAAGGATGGCAAGGTGAACAAAGGTATATGTGATATACATGTTATTGATGTGTACCTTACTAATGCTCGCAGTAGCACCTGGGTATTTGATACTAGTTCTGTTGCTAATATTTGCAACTCGAAACAGGGACTACGGATTAAGCGAAGATTGGCTAAGGACGAGGTGACGATGCGCGTGGGAAACGGTTCCAAAGTCGATGTGATCGCAGTCAGCACGCTACCTCTACATCTACCTTCGGGATTAATATTAGACCTAAATAATTGTTATTTGGTGCCAGCGTTAAGCATGAACATTATATCTGGATCTTGTTTGATGCGAGACGGTTATTCATTTAAATCCGAGAATAATGGTTGTTCTATTTATATGAGTAATATCTTTTATGGTCATGCACCCTTAAAGAGTGGTCTATTTTTATTAAATCTCGATAGTAGTAACACACATATTCATAGTGTTGAAGCCAAAAGATGCAGAGTTGATAATGATAGTGCAACTTATTTGTGGCACTGCCGTTTAGGTCATATCAGTGTAAAGCGCATGAAGAAACTCCATACTGATGGACTTTTGGAACCACTTGATTATGAATCACTTGGTACTTGCGAACCGTGCCTCATGGGCAAGATGACTAAAACACCGTTCTCGGTACTATGGAGAGAGCAACAGATTTGTTGGAAATCATACATACAGATGTATGTGGCCCGATGAATATTGAGGCTCATGGCAGATATCGTTATTTTCTCACCTTCACAGATGACTTAAGCAGATATGGGTATATCTACTTAATGAAACATAAGTCTGAAACGTTTGAAAAGTTCAAAGAATTTCAGAGTGAAGTTGAAAATCATCGTAACAAGAAAATAAAATTTCTACGATCTGATCGTGGAGGAGAATATTTGAGTTACGAGTTTGGTGCACATTTGAAACAATGCGGAATAGTTTCGCAACTCACGCCACCCGGAACACCACAGCGTAATGGTGTGTCCAAACATCGTAATCGTACTTTACTAGATATGGTGCGATCTATGATGTCTCTTACTGATTTACCGCTATCGTTTTGGGGATACGCTCTAGAGACAGCCGCATTCACGTTAAATAGGGCACCATCAAAATCCGTTGAGACGACGCCTTATGAACTGTGGTTTGGCAAGAAACCAAAGTTGTCGTTTCTGAAAGTTTGGGGCTGCAATGCTTATGTGAAAAAGGTTCAACCTGATAAGCTCGAACCCAAATCAGAGAAATGTGTCTTCATAGGATATCCAAAGGAGACTATTGGATACACCTTCTATCACAGATCCGAAGGCAAGACTTTTGTTGCTAAATTCGGAAACTTTCTGGAGAAGGAGTTTCTCTCGAAAGAAGTGAGTGGGAGGAAAGTAGAACTTGACGAGGTAACTGTACCCGCTCCCTTATTGGAAAGTAGTACATCACAGAAAACTGTTTCTGTGACACCTACCCCAGTTAGTGAGGAAGCTAATGATGATGATCATGAAACTTTAGAACAAGATACTACTGAACCTCATAGATCAACCAGAGTAAGATCCGCGCCAGAGTGGTACGGTAATCCTGTTCTGGAAGTCATGCTACTAGATCATGATGAACCTACGAACTATGAAGAAGCGATGGTGAACCCAGATTCCACAAAGTGGCTTGAAGCCATGAAATCTGAGATGGGATCCATGTATGAGAACAAAGTATGGACTTTGGTTGACTTGCCCGATGATCGGCAAGCAATTGAGAATAAATGGATCTTCAAGAAGAAGACTGACGCTGACGGTAATATTACTGTCTACAAAGCTCGACTTGTCGCAAAAGGGTTTCGGCAAGTTCAAGGGATTGACTACGATGAGACCTTCTCACCCGTAGCGATGCTTAAGTCTGTCCAAATCATGTTAGCAATTGCCGCATTTTATGATTATGAAATTTGGCAGATGGATGTCAAAACTGCATTCTTGAATGGATTTCTGGAAGAAGAGTTGTATATGATGCAACCAGAAGGTTTTGTCGATCCAAAGGGAGCTAACAAAGTGTGCAAGCTCCAGCGATCCATTTATGGACTGGTGCAAGCCTCTCGGAGTTGGAATAAACGCTTTGATAGTGTGATCAAAGCATTTGGTTTTATATAGACTTTTGGAGAAGCCTGTATTTACAAGAAAGTGAGTGGGAGCTCTATAGCATTTCTGATATTATATGTAGATGACATATTACTAATTGGAAATGATATAGAATTTCTAGATAACATAAAGGGATACTTGAATAAGAGTTTTTCAATGAAAGACCTCGGTGAAGCTGCTTATATATTAGGCATTAAGATCTATAGAGATAGATCAAGACGCTTAATTGGAATTTCACAAAGCACATACCTTGACAAAGTTTTGAAGAAGTTCAAAATGGATCAAGTAAAGAAAGGGTTCTTTCCTGTGTTACAAGGTGTGAAGTTGAGTAAGACTCAATGCTCGACCACTGCAGAAGATAGAGAGAATATGAAAGATGTTCCTTATGCTTCAGCCATAGGCTCTATCATGTATGCAATGCTGTGTACCAGACCTGATGTGTGCCTTGATATAAGTCTAGCAGGGAGGTACCAAAATAATCCAGGAGTGGATCACTGGACAGCGGTCAAGAACATCCTGAAATACCTGAAAAGGACTAAGGATATGTTTCTCATATATGGAGGTGACAAAGAGCTCATTGTAAAAGGTTACGTTGATGCAAGCTTTGACACTGATCCGGACGATTCTAAATCGCAAACCGGATACGTGTTTACATTAAACGGTGGAGCTGTCAGTTGGTGCAGTTCTAAACAAAGCGTTGTAGCGGGATCTACATGTGAAGCGGAGTACATAGCTGCTTCGGAAGCAGTAAATGAAGGAGTTTGGATGAAGGAGTTCATATCCGATCTAGGTGTCATACCTAGTGCATCGGGTCCAATGAAAATCTTTTGTGACAATACTGGTGCAATTGCCTTGGCAAAGGAATCCAGATTTCACAAGAGAACCAAGCACATCAAGAGACGCTTCAATTCCATCCGGGATCTAGTCCAGGTGGGAGACATAGAGATTTGCAAGATACATACGGATCTGAATGTTGCAGACCCGTTGACTAAGCCTCTTCCACGAGCAAAACATGATCAGCACCAAAGCTCCATGGGTGTTAGAATCATTACTGTGTAATCTAGATTATTGACTCTAGTGCAAGTGGGAGACTGAAGGAAATATGCCCTAGAGGCAATAATAAAGTTATTATTTATTTCCTTATATCATGATAAATGTTTATTGTTGTTCATGCTAGAATTGTATTAACCGGAAACATAATACATGTGTGAATACATAGACAAACAAAGTGTCACTAGTATGCCTCTACTTGACTAGCTCGTTAATCAAAGATGGTTATGTTTCCTAACCATGAACAAAGAGTTGTTATTTGATTAACGGGATCACATCATTAAGTGAATGATCTGATTGACATGACCCATTCCATTAGCTTAGCACCCGATCGTTTAGTATGTTGCTATTGCTTTCTTCATGACTTATACATGTTCCTATGACTATGAGATTATGCAACTCCCGTTTGCCGGAGGAACACTTTGTGTGCTACCAAACGTCACAACGTAACTGAGTGATTATAAAGGAGCTCTACAGGTGTCTCCAAAGGTAAATGTTGGGTTGGCGTATTTCGAGATTAGGATTTGTCACTCCGATTGTCGGAGAGGTATCTCTGGGCCCTCTCGGTAATGCACATCACTTAAGCCTTGCAAGCATTGCAACTAATGAGTTAGTTGCGGGATGATGTATTACAAAACGAGTAAAGAGACTTGCCGGTAACGATATTGAACTAGGTATTGGAATACCGACGATCGAATCTCGGGCAAGTAACATACCGATGACAAAGGGAACAACGTATGTTGTTATGCGGTCTGACCGATAAAGATCTTCGTAGAATATGTAGGAGCCAATATGAGCATCCAGGTTCTGCTATTGGTTATTGACCGGAGACGTGTCTCGGTCATGTCTACATTGTTCTCGAACCCGTAGGGTCCGCACGCTTAAGGTTATGATGACAGTTATATTATGAGTTTATGCATTTTTGATGTACCGAAGTTTGTTCGGAGTCCCGGATGTGATCACGGACATGACGAGGAGTCTCGAAATGGTCGAGACATAAAGATTTATATATTGGAAGCCTATGTTTGGATATCGGAAGTGTTCCGGGTGAAATCGGGATTTTACCGGAGTACCGGGAGGTTACCGGAACCCCCCGGGAGCTATATGGGCCATAGTGGGCCTTAGTGGAAAAGAGAAGAGGCAGCCCAACATGGGCCGCGCGCCCCTCCCCTCCCTTGGTCCGAATAGGACAAGGAGAGGGGGCCGGCCCCTCTCTCTCTTTTCCCCCCTCCGCGAATCCTATTCCAACTAGGATTGGGGGGGGGGGAATCCTACTCCCAGAGGGAGTAGGACTCTCCTGGCGCGCCTCTCCTAGGCCGGCCGCACCCCCCCTTTAGTCCTTTATATATGGAGGCAGGGGCACCCCAGAAAGACACAAGTTGATCCATGTGATCATATTCTTAGCCGTGTGCGGTGCCGCCTTCCACCATAGTCCTCGATAATATTGTAGCGGTGCTTAGGCGAAGCCCTGCAGCAGTAGTACATCAAGATCGTCACCACGCCGTCGTGCTGATGGAACTCTTCCCCGACACTTTGCTAGATCAGAGTCCGGGGATCGTCATCGAGCTGAACGTGTGCTAAAACTCGGAGGTGCCGTAGTTTCGGTGCTTGATCGGTCGGGCCGTGAAGACGTACGACTACATCAACCAAACGCTTCCGTTGTCAATCTACCAAGGGTACGTAGATCACACTCTCCCCTCGTTGCTATGCATCACCATGATCTTGCGTGTGCGTAGGAAATTTTTTGAAATTACTACGTTCCCCAACAGGTTAGTCCCAAAAATAATATAAAAGTGTATAATAAAGCCCAATAATGTCCAAAACAGTAGATAATATAGCATGTAGCAATCAAAAATTATAGATACGTTGGAGACGTATCAAGCATCCCCAAGCTTAATTCCTGCTCGTCCTCGAGTAGGTAAATGATAAAAACAGAATTTTTGATGTGGAATGCTACTTGGCATATTTTCAATGTAATTCTTCTTAATTGTTGTATGAATATTCAGATCCGAATGATTCAAGACAAAAGTTCAATATTTACATAGAAATAATAATACTTCAGGCATACTAACTAAGCAATTATGTCTTCTCAAAATAACATGGCCAAAGAAAGTTATCCCTACAAAATCATATAGTCTGGGTGTGCTCTATCTTCACCACACAAAGTATTTAAATCATGCACAACCCCGATGACAAGCCAAGCAATTGTTTCATACTTTTGACATTCTCAAAACTTTTTCAATCTTCACGCAATACATGAGCGCGAGCCATGGACATAGCACTTTAGGTGGAATAGAATGGTGGTTGTGGAGGAGACAAAAAGGAGAAGATAGTCTCACACCGACTAGGCGTATCAACGGGCTATGGAGATGCCCATCAATAGATATCAATGTGAGTGAGTAGGGATTGCCATGCAACGGATGCACTAGAGATATAAGTATATGAAAGCTCAAAAAGAAACTAAGTGGGTGTGCATCCAACTTGCTTGCTCACGAAGACCTAGGGCATTTTGAGGAAGCCCATCATTGGAATATGCAAGTCAAGTTCTATAATGAAAAATTCCCACTAGTATATGAAAGTGATAACATAGGAGACTCTCTATTATGAAGATCATGGTCCTACTTTGAAGCACGAGTGTGGTAAAAGGATAGTAGCATTGTCCCTTCTCTCTTTTTCTCTCATTTTTTTATTTGGGCCTGTTTTATGGCCTCTTTTTTTTGTCCGGAGTCTCATCCCGACTTGTGGGGGAATCATAGTCTCCATCATCCTTTCCTCACTGGGACAATGCTCTAATAATGATGATCATCACACTTTTATTTTCTTACAACTCAAGAATTACAACTCGATACTTAGAACAAGATATGACTCTATATGAATGCCTCCGGCGGTGTACCAGGATATGCAATGACTCATGAGTGACATGTATGAAAGAATTATGAACGATGGCTTTGCCACAAATACAATGTCAACTACATGATCATGCAAAGCAATATGACAATGATGGAGCGTGTCATAGTAAACGGAACGGTGGAAAGTTGCATGGTAATATATCTCGGAATGGCTATGGAAATGCCATGATAGGTAGGTATGGTGGTTGTTTTGAGGAAGGTATTGAAGGAAATATGCCCTAGAGGCAATACTAAAGTTATTATTTATTTCCTTATATCATGATAAATGTTTATTATTCATGCTAGAATTGTATTAACCGGAAACATAATACATGTGTGAATACATAGACAAACAGAGTGTCACTAGTATGCCTCTACTTGACTAGCTCGTTGATCAAAGATGGTTATGTTTCCTAGCCATAGTCATGAGTTACCATTTGATTAACGGGATCACATCATTAGGAGAATGATGTGATTGACTTGACCCATTCCGTTAGCATAGCACTTGATCGTTTAGTTTGTTGCTATTGCTTTCTTCATGACTTATACATGTTCCTATGACTATGTGATTATGCAACTCCCGTTTACCGAAGGAACACTTTGTGTGCCACCAAACGTCACAACGTAACTGGGTGATTATAAAGGTGCTCTACAGGTGTCTCCAAAGGTACTTGTTGGGTTGGCGTATTTCGAGATTAGGATTTGTCACTCCGATTGTCGAAGAGGTATCTCTGGGCCCTCTCGGTAATGCACATCACTTAAGCCTTGCAAGCAATGCAACTAATAAGTTAGTTGCAAGATGATGTATTACAGAACGAGTAAAGAGACTTGCCGGTAACGAGATTGAACTAGGTATTGAGATACCGACGATCGAATCTCGGGCAAGTAACATACCGATGACAAAGGGAACAAACGTATGTTGTTATGCGGTCTGACCGATAAAGATCTTCATAGAATATGTAGGAGCCAATATGAGCATCCAGGTTCCACTATTGGTTATTGACCGGAGACGTGTCTCGGTCATGTCTACATTGTTCTCGAACCCGTAGGGTCCGCACGCTTAACGTTACGATGACAGTTTCATTATGAGTTTATATATTTTGATGTACCGAAGGTTGTTCGGAGTTCTGGATGTGATCATGGACTTGACGAGGAGTCTCGAAATGGTCGAGACATAAAGATCGATATATTGGACGACTATATTTGGACACCGGAAAGGTTCCGGGTGAGATTGGGACAATACCGGATCACCGGGAGGTTATAGGAACCCCCCGGGAGGTATATGGGCCTTATTGGGCCTTAGTGGAAAGGAGGGGAAAGGAGCAATGGAGGGGGCGCACCCCCCCAAGCCCAATCTGAATTGGGAGGGGGGCCGGCCCCCCCTTTCCTTCCTCCCTCCTTCCTCTTCCTTCCATCTCCTACTCCTAATAGGAAAAAGGGGAGTCCTACTCCCTGTGGGAGTTGGACTCCCCCCAGGGCGCGCCACCCTCCTTGGCCGGCCCCCTCCTCCACTCCTTTATATAAGGGGGCAGGGAGGCACCCCAGAGACACAATAGTTGATCATTGATCTCTTAGCCGTGTGCGGTGCCCCCTCCACCATAGTCCTCGATAATATTGTAGCGGTGCTTAGGTGAAGCCCTGCGACGGTAAAACATCAAGATTGTCACCACGCCATCGTGCTGACGGAACTCATCCCCGACACTTTGCTGGACCGGAGTCCGGGGATCGTCATCGAGCTGAACGTGTGCTAGAACTCGGAGGTGCCGTAGTTTCGGTGCTTGATCGGTCGGGCCGTGAAGACGTACGACTACATCAACCGCGTTGTGCTAACGCTTCCGCTTCCGGTCTACGAGGGTATGTAGACAACACTCTCCCCTCTCGTTGCTATGCATCACCATGATCTTGCGTGTGCGTAGGATTTTTTTGAAATTACTACGTTCCCCAACAGGTATATGGTGGGTGTATGATACCGGCGAAAGGTGCGCGGTATTAGAGAGGCAAGCAATGGTGGAAGGGTGAGAGTGCGTATGATCCATGGACTCAATATTAGTCATAAAGAACTCATATACTTATTGCAAAAAACTACAAGTTATCAAAGCAAAGTATTATGCGCATGCTCCTAGGGTGATAGATTGGTAGGAAAAGACTATCGCTCGTCCCCGACCGCCACTCATAAGGAAGACAATCAATAAATAAATCATGCTCCGACTTCATCACATAACGGTTCACCATACGTGCATGCTAAGGGAATCACAAACTTTAACACAAGTATTTCTCAAATTCACAACTACTCAACTAGCATGACTCTAATATCACCATCTCCATATCTCAAAACAATTATCAAGTATCAAACTTCTCATACTATTCAACACACTCATAAGAGAATTTTATTATTAATCTTGTATACCTAGCATATTAGGATTATTTAAGAAAATTACCATGCTATTTAAGACTCTCAAAATAATCTAAGTGAAGCATGAGAGATCAATAATTTCTATAAAGAAAATCCACCACCGTGCTCTAAAAGATATAAGTGAAGCACTAGAGCAAAACTATATAACTCAAAAGATATAAGTGAAGCACACAGAGTATTCTAATAATTTTCGAATCATGTGTGTCTCTCTCAAAAGGTGTGTACAGCAAGGATGATTGTGGTAAACTAACAAATAAATACTCAAATCATACAAGATGCTCCAAGCAAAACACATATCATGTGGTGAATAAAAATATAGCTCCAAGTAAAGTTACCAATAGAAGTAGACGAAAGAGGGGATGCCTTCCGGGGCATCCCCAAACTTTGGCTTTTAGGTGTCCTTATATTATATTGGGGGTGCCATGGGCATCCCCAAGATTAGGCTCTTACCACTCCTTGTTTCATAATCCATCAAATCTTTACCCAGAACTTGAAAACTTCACAACACAAAACTTAAAGTAGAAAATCTCGTGAGCTCCGTTAGCGAAAGAAAACAAAAGACCACTTGAAGGTACTGTAATGAACTCATTCTTTATTTATATTGGTGTTAAAACTACTGTATTCCAACTTCTCTATGGTTTATAACTATTTTACTAGCCATAGATTCATCAAAATAAGCAAACAACACACGAAAAACAGAATTTGTCAAAAACAGAACAATCTGTAGTAATCTGTAGCTAGTGCAAGATCTGGAACCCCAAAAATTCTAAAATAAATTTCTGGATGTGAGGAATTTATCTATTAATAATCTGAAAAAATAATTAACTAAATATCACTTTCCAAATAAAAATGGGAGCATTTCTCGTGAGCGCTAAAGTTTCTGTTTTTTACAGCAAGATTAACAAGACTTTCCCCAAGTCTTTCCAACGGTTCTACTTGGCACAAACACTAATTAAACACAAAAAACACAACCAAAACAGAGTCTATGTAAATTATTTATTACTAAACAGGAGCAAAAAGTAAGGAATAAAAATAAAATTGGGTTGCCTCCCAACAAGCGCTATCGTTTAACGCCCCTAGCTAGGCATAAAAAGCAAGGATAGATCTAGGTGTTGC
Source organism: Triticum urartu (assembly GCF_003073215.2). NCBI lineage: Eukaryota > Viridiplantae > Streptophyta > Magnoliopsida > Poales > Poaceae > Triticum > Triticum urartu. The sequence goes on from NC_053024.1 coordinate 101,951,886, forward strand.
CATCTTTGGTAGAGAATCCATAAGTGGCTCTCATAATAGATTCATAAGGTAATTTAATTTTCTTTCTAGGAAAGTGTTCCATGCCTTTCCTTAACGGAAATTGGAATATAATATTTCCTTCCTTCATATCAATAATTGCACCAATCGTTCTAAGGAAAGGTCTACCAAGAATAATATGACATGAAGTATTGCAATCTATATCAAGAACAATAAAATCTACGGGCACATAATTCCTATTTGCAACAATAAGAACATCATTAATTCTTCCCATAGGTTTCTTAATAGTGGAATCCGTAAGGTGCAAGTTTAAAGAGCAATCATCAAAATCACGGAAACCTAACAAATCACACAAAGTCTTTGAAATCGTGGAAACACTAGCACCCAAATCACACAAAGCATAGCATTCATGATCTTTAATTTTAATTTCAATAGTAGGTTCCCACTCATCATAAATTTTTCTAGGGATAGAGACTTCCAACTCAAGTTTTTCTTCATAAGATTGCATCAAAGCATCAACGATATGTTTGGTAACAGCTTTATTTTGGCTAAAAGCATGAGGAGAATTTAGCACGGATTGCAAGAAGGAAATACAATCTATCAAAGAGCAATTATCATAATTAAATCCCTTGAAATCCAAAATAGTAGGTTCATTAACATCTAGAGTTTTGATCTCTTCAATCCCACTTTTATCAAATTTAGCATCAAGATCTAAAAACTCCGAATTTTTGGAACGCCTTCTAGGTAAAGGTGGATCATATTCAGTCCCATCATTATCAAGATTCATATTGCAAAACAAAGATTTAATAGGGGACACATCAATAACTTTTAGATCTTCATCTTTATTATCATGTAACTAGAAGAACATGCTTTTATAAAGGAATCTTTCTTAGCACGCATCCTAGCGGTTCTTTATTTGCACTCATCAATGGAAATTATCATGGCTTTGAGAGACTCATTGATATCATGCTTAGGTGGAATAGATCTAAGTTTCAAAGAATCAACATCAAGAGAAATTCTATCAACGTTCCTAGCCAACTCATCAATCTTAAGCAATTTTTCTTCAATCAAAGCATTGAAATTCTTTTGCGAAGTAATACATTATTTAATATTAGATTCAAAATCAGAGGGCATCTTATTATAATTTCCATAAGAATTGTTGTCGGAATTACCATAATTATTAGAGGAATTACTAGGATAAGGCCTAGGATTAAAGTTTCCTCTATACGTGTTGTTACCAAAATTATTCCTACCAACAAAATTCACATCCATAGATTCATTATTATTCTCAATCAAAGTAGACAAAGGCATATCATTAGGATCAGAAGAAACACTCTTATTAGCAAATAATTTCATAAGTTCATCCATCTTTCCACTCAAAACATTAATTTCTTCTATCGCATGCACTTTTTTATTAGTAGATCTTTCAGTGTGCCATTGAGAATAATTAACCATAATATTATCTAGGAGTTTAGTAGCTTCTCCTAAAGTGGCTTCCATAAAAATGCCTTCCGCGGCCGAATCTAAAAGATTTCTAGAAGCAAAATTCAATTCGGCATAAAAAATTGTATAATCATCCACAAATTCAAACCATGTGTTGGGCAATTACGTATCATTAATTTCATCCTCTCCCAAGCTTGTGCAACATGTTCATGATCAAGTTTCTTAAAATTCATAATATCGTTTCTAAGAGAGATGATCTTAGTGGGAGGAAAATACTTAGAGATAAAAGCATCTTTGCACTTATTCCACGAATCAATACTATTTTTAGGCAAAGACGAAAACCAAGCTTTAGCACGATCTCTAAGCGAAAAAGGAAATAGCTTCAATTTAACAATATCATTATCAACATCTTTCTTCTGTTGCATATCACACAAACCAACGAAGCTATTTAGATGGGTAGCGACATCTTCACTAGGAAGGCCGGAAAACGGATCTTTCATGACAAGATTCAGCAAGGCAACATTAATTTCACAAGATTCAGCATCGGTAAGAGGAGCAATCGGAGTGCTAATAAAATCATTGTTGTTGGTATTGGTAAAGTCACACAATTTAGTGTTATCTTGAGCCATCGTGACAAGCAAGCAATCCAACACACAAGCAAACAAGAAACGGGCAAAGAGAGGCAAATAAAGAAAGAGAGGGAGGATAGAGAGAGAGAGGGCGAATAAAACGGCAAGGGTGAAGTCGGGAGAGGAAAACGAGAGGCAAATGGCAAATAATGTAATGCGGGAGATAAGGGTTCGTGATGGGTACTTGGTATGTTGACTTTTGCGTAGACCTCCCCGACAACGGCGCCAAAAATCCTTCTTGCAACCTCTTGAGCACTGCGTTGGTTTTCCCTTAAAGAGGAAAGGGTGATGCAGCAAAGTAGCGTAAGTATTTCCCTCAGTTTTTGAGAACCAAGGTATCAATCCAGTAGGAGGCTACGCGCGAGTCCCTCGCACCTGCACAAAACAAATAAATCCTCGCAACCAACGCGATAAGGGGTTGTCAATCCCTACACGGTCACTTACGAGAGTGAGATCTGATAGATATGATAAGATAATATTTTTGGTATTTTTATGATAAAGATGCAAAGTAAAATAAAAGGCAATGAAAATAACTAAGTGTTGGAAGATTAATATGATGAAGATAGACCCGGGGGCCATAGGTTTCACTAGTGGCTTCTCTCAAGAGCATAGGTATTTTACGGTGGGTGAACAAATTGCTGTTGAGCAATTGACAGAATTGAGCATAGTTATGAGAATATTTAGGTATGATCATGTATATAGGCATCACGTCCGAGACAAGTAGACCGACTCTTGCCTACATCTACTACTATTACTCCACACATCGACCGCTATCCAGCATGCATCTAGAGTATTAAGTTAATAAGAACAGAGTAATACCTTAAGCAAGATGACATGCTGTAGACGGATAAATTCATGCAATATGATAAAAAAACCGTCTTGTTATCATCAATGGCAACAATACAATACGTGCCTTGCTGCCCCTACTGTCACTGGGAAAGGACACCGCAAGATTGAACCCAAAGCTAAGCACTTATCCCATTGCAAGAAAGATCAATCTAGTAGGCCAAACCAAACTGATAATTCGAAGAGACTTGCAAAGATAACCAATTATACATAAAAGAATTCAGAGAAGATTCAAATAATGTTCATAGATAAATTTGATCATAAACCCACAATTCATCGGTCTCAACAAACACACCGCAAAAGAAGATTACATCGAATAGATCTCCACAAGAGAGGGGGAGAACTTTGTATTGAGATCCAAAAATAGAGGGGGATAACTATGGACCCGAAGGTCTGAGGTAAACTACTCACACTTCATCGGAGAGGCTATGGTGTTGTTGTAGAAGCCCTCCGTGATCGATGCCCCCTCCGGCGGAGCTCCGGAACAGCCCCCAAGATGGGATCTCGTGGATACAGAAAGTTACGGCGATGTAATTAGGGTTTTGGCTCCGTATTTGATCGTTTGGGGGTATGTAGGTACATATAGGAGGAAGAAGTACGTCGGTGGAGCAACAGGGGGCCCACGAGGGTGGAGGGCACGCCTGGGGGTGATGTCTACTACACAACCTTCTTCTTGTGGACGTTGTTGGGCCTCCAAGTGCAGAGGTTTGTAGGACAGTAGCAAATTTCCCTCAAGTGGATGACCTAAGGTTTATCAATCCGTAGGAGGCGTAGGATGAAGATGGTCTCTCTCAAGCAACCCTGCAACCAAATAACAAAGAGTGTCTTGTGTCCCCAACACACCCAATACAATGGTAAATTGTATAGGTGCACTAGTTCAGCGAAGAGATGGTGATACAAGTGGTATATGGATGGTAGATAATAGTTTTTGTAATCTGAAAATATAAAAAAAGCAAGGTAACGAATGATAAAAGTGAGCGTAAACGGTATTGCAGTGTGTTGAAACAAGGCCTAGGGTTCATACTTTCACTAGTGCAAGTCCCCTCAACAATAATAACATAATTGGATCATATAACTATCCCTCAACATGCAACAAAGAGTCACTCCAAAGTCACTAATAGCGGAAAACAAACGAAGAGATTATGGTAGGATACGAAACCACCTCAAAGTTATTCTTTCCAATCAATTCGTTGGGCTATTCCTATAAGTGTCACAAACAGCCCTAGAGTTCGTACTAGAATAACACCTTAAGACACAAATCAACCAAAACCGTAATGTCACCTAGATACTCCAATGTCACCTCAAGTATCCGTGGGTATGATTATACGATATGCATCACACAATCTTAGATTCATCTATTCAACCAACACATAGAACCTCAAAGAGTGCCCCAAAGTTTCTACCGGAGAATCACGATGAAAACGTGTGCCAACCCCTATGCATAGGTTCATGGGCGGAACCCGCAAGTTGATCACCAAAACATACATCAAGTGTTCTCAAATCTTTAAAGACTCAATCCGATAAGATAACTTCAAAGGGGAAACTCAATCCATTACAAGAGAGTAGAGGGGGAGAAGAAACATAAGATCCAACTATAATAGCAAAGCTCGCGATACATCAAGATCGTGCCAAATCAAGAACACGAGAGAGAGAGATCAAACACATAGCTACTGGTACATACCCTCAGCCCCGAGGGAGAACTACTCCCTCCTCGTCATGGAGAGCACCGGGATGATGAAGATAGCCACCGGAGAGGGATTGCCCCCTCCGGCAGGGTGCCGAAACCGGTCTAGATTGGCTTTCGGTGGCTACGGAGGCTTCTGGCGGCGGAACTCCCGATCTATTGTGCTCCTCGAAGTTTTTAGGGTATATGGGTATATATGGGAGGAAGAAGTACGTCGGTGGACCTCCCGGCTGTCCGCGAGGCAGGGGGCGCGCCCAGGGGGGTGGGCGCGCCTCCCACCCTTGTGGGCAGCCCGGGACTCTCCTGGTCCATCTCCAATACTCTGTGGGCTTCTTCTGGTCCAAAAATAAGTTCCATGAAGTTTCAGGTCAATTGGACTCTGTTTGATTTTCCTTTTCTGCGATACTCTAAAACAAGGAAAAACAGAAACTGGCACTGGGCTCTAGGTTAATAGGTTAGTACCAAAAATAATATAAAAGTGCATAATAAAGCCCACAAACATCCAAAACAGATAATATAATAGCATGGAACAATAAAAAATTATAGATACGTTGGAGACGTATCAGGGGGGTAGGCGCGCCCCTTACCTCATGGCTTCCTTGTTGGTTGCTTGACGTAGGGTCCAAGTCTCCTGGGTCTTGTTCGTTCCAAAAATCACGTTCCCGAAGATTTCATTCCGTTTGGACTCCGTTTGATATTCCTTTTCTTCGAAACCCTAAAATAGGCAAAAAAACAGCAATTCTGGGCTGGGCCTCCGGTTAGTAGGTTAGTCCCAAAAAAATATAAAAGTGTATAATAAAGCCCAATAATGTCCAAAACAGTAGATAATATAGCATGGAGCAATCAAAAATTATAGATACGTTGGAGACGTATCAGGCGGTGGAAAGGCGGTCCAGGGGAGCACTTGGGTCCACCATGTAGCCACCCCTGGCAGTGTGTTCTAGCCGTGTGGGGCCTACAAGGGTCCCCTCTCGTGGTGCCCGGGCTCTCTAGAAGATTCTCGACTCAAAAAATTTTCTTGATTTTTTTTCAGAATTTTTGGAGCTCTGTAAAATTGATTTTCTTGCAAGTCCAAAAACATGCAAAAAGCAACAACTGACATTGGACACTGAGTTAATAGGTTAGACAGAAAAATATTAAAAATTGGTACTAAAACTATGCCAAAATGATAAAATATAGCATGAAACAATAAAAATATATAGATATGTTTGAGGCTTATTAGCATGGAACTAGGGAGGAGGGGGGGGGCAAGAGGAGTCATGCTCAGAGCTTGGGGAGCTTGATCTGTCTCCAACATATCTATAATTTTTAAAATATTTATGCTACATTAATATTAATTACCTCCACTTTGGGTATACTTTTTATTGGACTAATATATTAATGCATTGCACAGTGACATATCTTGTTTTAGGTGTTTTTGGAATTTTAGGAAAGTACCACAGAATAAGTCCGAGAAAAGATAAACAAATATTGGTTCTAGAATTTCATGCTAGGAGAGGACCAGAGGGCCAAGAACCAACCCCTAGTGGACCCCATGGGGTGTAGGCGTCCACCTTAGAGGGGCACCTGCGGCCCGTGGGCACCCCTAGGCTTCCTCCTATGTCCAAACCCCTCAGCCTGATTATCGATCATTTTCACCGCCGCCACATCACGCTTTTGAGACGATCTTCGTTTTTAGCCCTGATCTGAAACTCTGGCTGAGGGAGAAGCTATCTTCATCATCACCAACCTTGATCCTTGCGCTCTAAGATGAGTTGTGTGGTAGTCCACCCCCTGGACCACGGGTTCATGACAATAGCCAAAGTTGTAATCTCTCCATTTTGATGTGTTTAGATGTTGAATACAATACCATATGAACCGCCCTACATGATTATGTTTAACTTGATGTATTTGTAGCGGTGATGTCGATCATGTGATGAATTATTTCTTTATGTTCAGATATATGTATGCCATATTATTTGATCTATAGATATATATTTCTTTCCAGTTGCTTGTCTACTCTTGGCCAATTTAGATCGATAATTATTAGTGAAGAATTCTGCATTAGTTGAGATAAAGCTTTCAAGTAATCTACCGCATTGACATAAACTGGAAAAAAGCTTGTATAGAGTTCTTGTCCCTAAGAGTTAAGGTTTATTTGAGGGTTCAATGGAATCCCATAAACACAAGAATATGCAATCTCGCTCGAAGCAATTACGTGTGTTCACACTTGATGTCCAGATGGTGCAGAGGGATCTCAATCTATGGACGAGCTATTTAACTATAAGATGCATCGGTCTGATTGTATTACAGATGAACTGCCTATGTAGAATAACATATTCATATGTCTGGCATGAGCATGAAACATTTCATTGTGCTTTCATATGATTATGTTAATTACCACACTTTCATGCTTTGGAGAGTTAAACTTACAATTGGTGAACCTATGAACCTTGGTCTAGTTTTTAGCATAAGAATTACTCCCTCCGTTCCAAATTACTCGTCCCAGAAATGGATGTATCTAGAACTAAAATACATCTAGATACATTCATACTTGCGACAAGTAATTCAGAACGGAGGGAGTACCTTCTAACAACTTTTACATGCTGTTTCCCTTTTTTTATTCTGAAAATACAAAAATACTATCTACTACCCAATCTTTTAACTGCCTTCTGCAACTAGTAAGACTAGTAAGGGTTGCCAACCCTTGTTAGACCTTTCCGGGACACAAGCAAAGTTTTATTTGTGTTGCAGAAAATTCAACTGTTGCAGGATACCAATGCCTCGATGGATTGATATATTGGTTTCTCACTAAGAGAAAGCTTGATGCGTACTACAAACTCCCACGCTGGGGATCCCAACAAAAATTATCACCGTTAGTAGCAGTCAACCTTTCTAGCGCCATTGTCGGAGAGGTACATTTTTTTGCAATAGGCTTTGCATCACCTTTATTATCTTCCTTGTTTTACATCTCGCCTAATTGTAGTTTGTTATCCTTGTTAGTGCCTTTAGTTTTGCAAAGTTATCGAAAACTCCATTTTTTTTTACATTTTCAGCCCCTAGTTACTTTTCTTGCTGACCATGTTTCCTCTTGGGATGGGTTCTAAGAAGGTTAGAGTAGGTGATGGAGACTTGATATGAAGAACGAATATAGAGTGCTTACTTTCTTATGTTTGGTTCCTTAAGAAAGAGAGAAACATACGGAAATTCAATTCTGAGCACGGGCTCAGATGCTCCCGATATCCCAGGCATCCCTTTACCTCGAGATCGCAGCACTAGGCAGTATTTCTCTCCCGTATATCTGCGTATTTGCTCAGAAATAAAAACAGGCCCACCTCATTTATTGTTGTTTGTTGGGGAAGCACCGTCCCGGTCCATAGAAAACGCTAACGGCCCTGATGTTTTCCTGGGCCTTGCTGTACAGGCTTTCCACCTCAGCCAGCTTACTTCGTCTTCCCCACACCTAGTTTCATCTGTGGATTCCTAGGGGAGTCAAAACTTAATCCTAGCTCAGGTCTAATTGCCCCTAAAAAAAAACTCTGGTCTAATTCACCTAAAAAAAAGCTCAGGTCTAATCACACTGCAAAATTCGTTATGAGCACTCATTCGCGATTCAGGATGCAAGAGGAAGTCTGCGACGTGTCCGCCATCTTTGGCACCGTCTGCAAGCGCTAATTGCAGGATTAACAACCTCCGCGTCCGCGAGTTCATTGCCTGCTGTGCCAGGCTGCTTTGTAGTATAGAATAATAGTTGCTATGCAACTAGCTGCCCGCTGCTATGCAACCGATGAATAGTCTTGCCACTGAATAATTTTGTTGGCAAACTTTTCTATAAACTGAACACCAAACATCTGTCAGGAAAGGCCAATATGCAGTATTGCTTAGTCTGTACTGTATTGATTTTACAAGCTGATATGGTCAACGGAGAACAAAACATTGCAAGCGCCTCCCGGTAGCACCATGATCAACTTTGCATACTACTCCCTCCGTTCCAAAATAGATGATTCAACTTTGTACTGATTTTATATTAAAGTTAGTACAAAGTTGAGTCATCTATTTTGAAACGGAGGGAGTAGCTGCTATACACATCAAGATTTTACTGTGAATAGTTATTCTAGGTATATAAGGTGAACACAGTTATTGTAAACACAGATTTTACTTTGAATAATTATTTTAAACACATATTAATAACCAGAAGTACAGATCTTCAACATTTCAGAATATTAAATACATGAAATGAGCATTGAAAAATTCAGAATTTCTCATCTGAGTTGGTTCTGCACACGAACTCCTGTTTTGAGGTATCGATCCTCCCAATTAATTAAGCCATCAAAGTACCAGAAGAAAAGCCATTAGCTTGATTGGAACCAGCTGGAACTTGCACATCAATTTTGTTAAGGGACAAGAGCCATGAATACAATGATTATCACAGGAATTGGAAAATCTGTTGGGAACAACGTCAAACTAATATTAACCTGAATTACTCTAGGATAAGATATTTAGCACAAGAGATGCAATGGACACAAATCGTTTTCCCTTCAACTGTTTCAGGCACATCCCAGGTGGCAATGTGCTACGCAAGGCCTTCCGCGATAGCTGTCTTTACATGTTTGATCTTCAGACATGTCAGCAATCATTCTGATAACCTAAGAGAATCAACATACTCCCTCCGTCCCAAAATATAAGAACGTTTTTAACACTAGTATAGTGTCAAAAACGTTCTTATATTCTGGGACAGAGGGAGTAATTCATATCTGTGAGATTACCAACAGAGAATTGGAAGTAAAAGACTTAACTATTTGGTTATCAGTTCACAATGTGGATTTACCTCGTTGCGTATGTTGCCGAGATCAACCTTTAAGTTCTTAAGTACAATGGCTGCTGCACCATCATCCTCATGGATCAACCCAAGAAGCAAGTGTTTTAAGAAAATATAATGTGCAGTAGCAGCAATAGCAACAAAGAATAATGATAAAGATAACAAAAAGAAGTCGCAATGCTTAACAATCCACTAAAGATATTCTATGACGAGGAAATACAGTTGACCATAATGTACTTTGGATCTATGAAATGTTTTATCAAAGCCATCACTGGAATCAGAATTGGGCCATCACTGGAATCAGAATTGGGCCATCACTGGAATCAACTGGATTGTTATTTCGGTTCAGTTTGGCCGAGTGACAAAAATTCTAACTTAAATTTGACTGAACCAGAGTTGGATGAAATTTGTGTGCTATTTTAATTCTGCTCAAATTCACGTTCACTTAAATATTTTGCCGCAATGCCATTTTGAGCGAAATATATATATTCTTATTCTTATGCCTACTAAATGATATGAAATTTTGGTGAAATTTTATGGAAATGAGAACCATATGTCTGGACAAAACAGTCCCTAAAAAATGTTTGTGCAGATAAATTGATGTGCATCAGCATTTAAATTGACTGAATCAGGAACCGTCGACGAGTTGTAAACATTTTTCTCAAGTGGTTGAACATTTACATCAGTATTGAGACATCGGTATTGACTGAATCAGGAACTGTCGATGGGCATGGAGTTTTATCCGGCGGAGCACTGCCCAGCCGTAGCCTGTAACGAGTGAACAGCTAACTCAGTTTGCTTAGGACTGCAACAAAAAATCCATTGCTGGACACTCACCCACACAAAAAGGAATGAACAGCAAAAGCAATTTTTCACAACCATAGATGAGCGACAGCAGTTGGTTTAATTGAAGCGTCTAAACAATTAAATTTATACGCACGTAGCCCCAACAAAATTTTCTCACCTAGTACTATACTAATGCGAATCAGTGGTGAAAATTATCAACAGTTCGTCACCTCTTCGTCTATCCTGGAGCTTCGGGATTCACCTTCCCGGTGGACCACGTTGACTGCATAGGCGAAGTGTTCTTCCTCATCTGGCCTGGCATCCACTTCTCTGCGGGCTACGGCCACCGACCCCCTGGGCGCAGCCTCACGCGCATTTCGACTCCTCTGCTACAACCTGATCCTCTCCGACTCGCGGCAGCACAGCAGGGGGAACCCGATATGGATGCTCAGGTTGTCGGCGAACTCTTCACGAAGGGGGAACCTGGAACGAAGCAACTCCGAAACTATATCACCGCAGCCAAAATCGCGACGAAACTATGCCCCAAACTCGTAACAAAAATGGCATCGACCACAGTGAAGAGCTGGTACCGCACCTGTTGACTGGATCTAGCAGGAACTCCAATCCATTGGCCTCCATGGATTCGTCGCCGGTAGAATCAGCCGCCATTTCAAATCAAACTCCCGGCGAGCCATGAGGCAGCCTCCATCAGAACCATCTACAACCTTAATTTAATTTCCGACTGCCGGCCTCAAGAGCACAAGTGCGTGCTTCCCCCGGGAGCCTAGACGGCTTGGTTTGGTTTCTCATCCACTTCCATTACTAACGACGAACTGGTCCATGGCTCAGCTCCCCAAGCCGACGTTCTGCTCCTAGGCTCAGCACACCGCCGTAACGGACACAACCCACGCGTACGAACTGGGCCCACAGCCACCACTGTGCACGCCCGTATAGCGGGTGTATTCCGCTTTTCGGTCGAACCAGCTCTGACACATCTGTCCCTCTTTTCCCAATCCCAACGCATCAGCCAACGAACAAGATATCAGGTGCAGCTGAGCTCGAGCACCGAATTGCCGCTTCTAGAAACATATTGCAAAGTTCTACGAGCTATGGACATTCTATATTCATGGGACTATGAGGTAATGGGTAATCGGGGAACTAGAGGCAAAGTTTCTTATGAAAAAGAAAAAGTTATTATGATAATTGAGGAACTAGAGGCAAAGTTCTACAAGCGCTCCATGGATTCTCTTTATAGAGATATTTTCATATCTACTAGGCACTATGAGGTAATGGGTAAGGCAAGGAATTTGTTGCCAGAAACAGAATCCGAAGTGGGGATCAGGTGCTCAAGAGACATGGCCTAGAGGATGGCACTTGTATTTGGTGCGGCCTCAATGAAAATTGTGACCACATATTCTTTTGATGTATAGTGGCCAAATTTGTATGGAGTGTGATCCGAGACACACCACGGGTTGCTTGTGAAATCCGGCTAGGTTTGCTGAATTCCATAAACTTATGCAAGGGATCCACAAAAACGATAAAAAAATTTGTTGGGTGGGATTTTTTGCATTAGCATGGCCACTTTGGAATGCTGAAAACCAATGGAAGGTCTTGAATTCAAGCATCCGACCGATCTTGTGTATTAAGTTGTTGTCCTTCTACAGTTTTAGAGAGCATTGGGGAAACAACAAGACTGGCCACAACATGATCGTCTTGTCAGCAATCTTTGTGCAAAGTGTCAAGCTCTTCGTGCCGCATCGAGACGGGACAATGTAGGCCAGGGAAGCCATCATGTGATCGTCTTCTTCCATTCAGGGACTCTCCGTGGGCGACCCACGTTATTTCCTAGGCCTAGTGTCTAGCTTGCAAGCGATGCGCCACTTTGTTTGGACACTTGTGATCTTGTATGTTTTGGTTCACTTTACTTTGCACTCATTCTGTAAGGGTCTTAGTTTATTGGCGAGCAAGCCCCTCTCTTTTAAAAAAAAAGGTCACTCCACCTTGTGGGGCTTGTCCTCTACAATTTTGTTGTCAAATACTTCCCGCAAAAGATAAAATAAAAATCGTTGTCGAATACAAGAAAGCACAATTAAGTGCCAACAATGAAGTTAGACACGAAGACTTTAGAGAATCTTGGTGTAGCTTTCAATTTGCTCAGGATATTTGTCATTTGTGCTTGCTTCAATTTCACTTGTTGATAGTACGATCAATGTTCTTTAAGAAAGAAACCTTAATTTATTAGATTTGTTATTACTAACAAAATACAAGTGTTTTTCTTTGTAGGCTTAACTAAACTACAAATTCAAGCAACTAGCACGTGAGGCTATGGTTTTCTCCCGGTCGAGGAACGTGAGGCTACTCCCTCGGGCTAGTACGGGAGCTGGTGCGCGCAGTCGAGGTTGGGCCCGACGTCGACGCCGAGGACCTGGCAGTACCGCCGGTAGAAGCCGATCCGGTTGTTGACCCGCGCGTCCTCGGTGATGTTGCACTCGAGGCCGCCGTTGACGATGTTGGTGACCAGCCCGAACCCGGCCGTGCGGTTCGCGGCGACGTCGGCCCGGCTGGGGCAGTACTCGCCGACCATCACCTGGTGGCACGACGGCTTGGCCTCCCTGGGCGTCATCCAGAACCACAGCGCCGTCTGGTACGCCGTGTCGGAGCAGTTGGCCACCAGCTCCGGGTTCCGCAGCCCGTCGAACCCCAGCGCCTGCCCCGCCGGCCCGTAGTTGAAGTTCCTGTTCATCAGCCGGCCAGAGGTCAGAGATCAGCACGTGTGCCGGCGCCATGGGTGAAATTTGCAGGTAGACTCGGGGGATTTATCAGTACCATGAGATTTGGATGGGGCCTCGGCCGTGGTAGGACTTGCCGGGGTAGCAGGGCCACTGCTTGTCGGTGGCGTCGCAGTAGTTGCTCTGCGGTCTGATCTCCTCCTTGTAGCACAGGCCCCAGGAGTAGGGGCCGTCCGGCGCGGTGGCCCAGCCGCCGGTCGTCTCATGGGAGATCTGCGCGAGGAAGGCGGCGATCTCGCGCTTGCGCGTCACGAGGTCGCCGGTGGCGCCGAACCTGGGGAACTTCTTGGTGGCCCGGATGAAGGACGCGTAGGTGTAGAACCCCTTGGCGGGGCAGACGGCGTCGTCCTTGTGCAGGAACAGGGACGAGTAGAGCTGCTCGGTGACGATCGCCCCCACCGGGCCGCACTGCCCGGCGGCGCCGTACCGCGCGCCCGCCACGGCCGCGGCGGCCGAGAACACGGCGACGGCGAGGAGGAAGCGGAGCTCGCGAGCCTGAGATGCCATTGCTGGAGTGAGTGCTTATTGGCTGCTTGCTCGGCATGAGGACACGCGTGCGCATTATATATCCGCTGGCTCTACCGGTGGAGGGGCATGAGGACACGGGGATGGGACAACGGCGGCCGGCAGTGGTGTGGTGGGTGGGGGCGACGCATGCAGCTAGTGGCGCGGCCGTCGACCGCGCCACCATCGGTTGACTTGATCTTGATCATGTCAGCGCAAGGCAGAGGATAGTGCGAGCCGGTCTGGGCCTCGCTCTCGATCACCACCGGGACGTGTAACAGAAGCAAGCGGAGCGCCCATGCCGCAGCTCTTGCCTGCACAGGCCATGCATGCAGGCAGGCTGAGTAAAGAAAGGAGCGAGAGGAAGAGGAAGAGGTCGTAACGGCGACGGCACAGTGGTCGTCTGACCAAGAAACGGCCATGGATGGGCGTCCAAGCAACAAACGTTATTACATGGGGGACGGACTGCGTCCTATTTGTTCCTAGTTGAATTGGCAAGTGGAGCTATACAAATCCAGAAGATTCAGCTATAGATTATGGATTGTAAGTGGAGCTGTGGTGCGTCCAAGCATTACATGCCGGAAATTGGGAAATCATTGCAGCAAATAGGAAGACCATTCAGCATGGATGCGGGAGCGCAGGGCATCTAATCTAAACCAGGTCAGCAGCTTACATGATGAGTGGAGTTCGTTGGCGCAATACGACCGGTTAGTGCTGCAATATAATGCATCTGTTCTTTTCTCGAAGGAGGTGAGCATGCGTGTCTGTTAGAGCAAGCGTTGACTGCTATAGAGTGGAAGATATGTGCACGGCCTGCAAATCACGGCCGACCTTTATTTTTTTTATCTTCCTTTCACCTTTCCCCCCCTACAAAAATCAGTATATATTAATGTGAAGATGGTGACCTCCGAATGTAACGTTCTTGAGTAATAGGCTGCATAGTTTTTCCATCCAAAAAGGAAAATGGTACCGATTACATCCGGCCTCAACAACAATACAATATCAAGATCTTTCTTTTTGCGAGAAAACAATATCAAGATCTTTCTTTTTGCGAGAAAACAATATCAAGATCTAATCAAGGGCAGGCTCTAAGTTTCGGAAGGCCCTTGGGCAGAGTCAGACGGCATGGTTCCTTAAGAGCATCTACAGCTGGGTGCTCCAAACTCATCTCAAACGTCCGGACGGACACCCTGTTCACTGACCGGTCATAAAAAAGCGACCCAGACGAATGTCTCAAACGGGCCTCAAACGTCCGGAGCCCCGGACTGACCAGCATCCCTCATATCCCCTCAAATCTTGGGAGGATATAGCAATGCCCGGGCGCGTCCGCCACATCAGATAGGGTCTCATAGGAAAACACTCTGAAACCTAGCGGTCCAAAGCTCGTCTCCTTCGTCGGACCGATGTCACCGCTCCGGCAGGCCACGTAGTGCCCCAGCCTGGCTATTTAAGCCGACCGTCGGCACAAAAACCCTAATCGTCCATACCTCACCCCTCCCGTCCGTCGCCGCACTTTCCAATCACCGTCCGCCACCACTAGTAGCCATGCCCCCACCCCGCCGGGTAACGAGCTACCCATATCTAACACAGGAGCGCCGGCTGCAACTCCTTGAGCAAATCCGGATAAGGCGCGTAGCCCGGTTCGCTGTGGGGCTACCTCCGGAGGCGGTCGATCCCGAGGAGGACTTGGAGGTGGTGGAGGAGGAGGTTGACGAGGAGGAGGAGGAGGAAGAGGTTGACAAGGAGGAGGAGGAGGAGGAGGATGTGGGGGATGTTGGGGACGCGGATCTGCAGGTGGAGCAGCATGCATCCTCGATTCCCTCCTGTCGGAATCGGAGGCAGAGGCCAAACGCCGTCGTCGGCAGGAGGCGGAGCACGCCGTGGAAGCCGACGAGATGCTCGCATATATGGATGATGATGAGGAGGAGCCGGAGCCCTCCTATGCGCCCATCTACCCGGCGGCCGGCACCGACGTCATGGACATCTCCGACGACGAAGCGTAGTAGGTAGCGTGTCGTAATACATAGGTTTATTTTGCATGGTTCGTATGGATCTAGGGGATGAAATATGAAAGACTCGGATGCATAGCACCATGTATGAGGAGTGGTCGGTCACTGTCTGCGGACGCACTCGGTCGCGTCCGTGGGCGTCGAAGAGGTCGGATTTGCCAAGTCCGGCTGTAGATACTCTAAGGCTATATATATACTTATTGGCTATATATGATTTTGTGAGTGAGAGCGTAGGTTTCAGTTGCAAAGTATTAAGATTTAAGAGTTGACTTTGAACCAGACATTCTTAGTTTGAGACTCCGAAATGAATAAACAATAATAAATGGGAACTAGTGTGATTACCTCAAATAAGAACAAATATAGTGACTCCATCAACAATAATGCTTCAGTGCTTAAAAAAGCGCTTGGGGGGCATTCTTGATGCAAAGCCACTAAGAACAATGTCGAGATCAACTTCATGACATCAACATTGCTTCAAGATAAAAATAAGTCATTTAAAGCACCCTTTTGTGATTCAATAAACCGATTTCCACGTTTTATTTTTTGCCTTTTGGGGGGATCCAACAAATGCTTCCTAGGTAACATTGTAAGTCATATGAACTAAAATCATGAAAATAGATGAATACATATAGAATTATAAATTTATAAATTAGGAACCTAACAATCCGATATCATGTAGACTAAGGATAGAATTGGGGATGGATGAATCATATAAATACTTGTGAAAGATCAAGATGACGACAAACTTGCATGGTTGCGGATGTGAGCCGCCTTCGACTAAGGCGCAGGTGGCAATTACGCAAGATCAAGCTGCGGGTGGCAGCCGGCGGCAGGACTCGAGTCACGACTAGCGTGCGAGGAGCTATTAGGTAAAACCCGTTCCACGCTTGATGTGCCGATTAATGTGTTAATCATGCATGGTGCACACACCGTCAATTTGCTACTCCATGTGTTTTAAATTATAAGTTGTTCTAATGTTTTTCTCCTGAAACGGGTGTATATAGACATGTTTTAGTGTGTTTGCTCACTCATTTCAGTTCATATGTAGTCTATTTTTCAATCTTCAAAACATCTTACAAGTTGATGATGTTGTTGCTCTATTCATCCATCCATCTTGGGCTGATCTTAATGTGATACACGAGATTTTGGAAGTCTTTGGTGGAGCCACTGGATTGAGGGTGAACTATACTAAATCGACAGCCACCTTAATCCAAGGAGTCCGCAAGATAAAGACAGAATCAGGGATGTATTACAGTGCACGTTGGCTGACTTCCCGTGTGGATATCTGGGCCTGCACCTTGCGATCAAAAAGCTCACCAAAGTGCATTGGCGGCCCTTGCTTTATATGGTCAGATAGTTCATCCCCGCTTGGCAAATAGGATTTATTCAACACTCTGGAAGGCTCGTGCTCGTCAAATCCGTCATTGCATCGAGGGAACTCCATCAATTACTAGTCATGGATGCACCTGCATGGGTCTTCGAGGACATAAACAGCTGGATGAGGTTTTTCTTTTGGGCTGGGAAACAGCTGGATGGGGTCTTTCTTTTGGGCTGGGAAACAGCTGGATGAGGTCTTTCTTTTGGGCTGAGAAAGAGAAGACTAATGGAGAGCAATTGTTTAGTAGCTTGGGGCACCATATGTCGCCCTCTCTGCTTTGGTTGGCTTGGGATCAAGAACTTGAAGCTTTAGGCGCTTGCACTCATGGTCCGTTGGGAGTGGTTGCGACGCACTTAGACGAAGAGGCCCTGGCCAGGGCTTGCTCTCATGATCGACACTGATGCTAGGCTTGTCTTCGACAACCTAGTCAACATTAAGGCGGGAAGAGGGGATGAAGTGTTGTTTTGGAGATCATTGGATCCATGGATTTGCAATCAAGGACATTACCTCTCTGATCGTTGCTCTTGCGGATACTCGCACCGTCAATCACCGTTATGTGCAACAAGAAATGACTGGAGAAGCTTGGATTCAAGACATACAATCCATGTTCTCCTTCACGACGCAACTACAACTCATGCATCTTAGGCATGCCATTGCCATAGTCCAGACAAATTGCAACATGTCAGACGTCTTCTCTTGGCCTTGTGCGGCAACATATTTGTACTCGGCCAAGTCGACCTATGCCCGGCTATGCCTTGGACTGACGCGCTCTCCTTATGCTACATCAATTTGGAGAAGTTGGGTACCCCTCAAGTGCAAGATATTTGCCTAGGATGTGGACCACGGATCGGTGCGCTAAACATGGATTGCAAGATGAAGCTTCAGCCAGCTATATGTGCCTTCAAGACGAAGACAACGTAGATCATAGCCTCGGTTGGTGTACGCACGCGAGAGGAACCTGGCACTACTGGCTCGACACTTTGAAGCTACCTATTCTAGGACTGGATGTGACAAAAACTTTCTTCGAGTGGTGGACGCGGCAGAGACATAGATTCAACAAGGGGGGAGAAGAGGATTTGACTCCTTGGCCATTTGCACAACTTGGATGTTATGAAAGCAACGAAATGCCCGTGTATTCAACCGAGTGGAACAAGTAGGACCTCATGTCCTTGCTTTCATTATTCTAGACGAGGTCAAGGAAGGAGTGGTTGCTTGCGCTCAATGGAGTTGGTAGACTTCAACGTTTTGTGAGAGACTAGCTTTAGGATTCTAGTTTGGTGTGGTGTGGGTGATCCTTTGACGATGTTCGCATCATCACTAGGATTTTTGTAAACTTATTGCTCCCTTCTATAAAAATATGGTACGCAACTTGCGTACTCTTGAAAAAACATCTTACATTAGTGAACAGAGGTAGTACATTCTAAGGGGGCTCGTCCATATTAGTGTAGCCTCTCTCCTTCAACCGGTTTTGGAAAGCTTCTAGAAGGTTCCCTTTGCTTCTTTTGTGTCGGATTTGTGTGTGTGAACATTTTCCAAATTTATGACTTCTTTCAGTTCACGAACATTTTTACAGTTAGCGAATACTTATCAATTTCATGAACTTTTTCCAAATTCGCGAACATTTTTTTAAATACATAATTTTTTAAAATTCATGAACACTTTTTAATTTTTTGAATTCCTTTAAATCATGAATACTTTCAAATCCATGAACATTTTTTAAAATCCATGTTTTTTTAAATTCATGAACACCTTCATTTTTGAAAGTCATGAACTTTTAAAGTTCACATACTTTTTTGAATATTACAAATACCTTTATTCATAAAAAACCCGAAAATCAGCAAGTGAGGTTAACCAATTTAGCGAGCCAGGCGACCAAGAAAGGCCTACGAGGCAAACAACCCATGAAGGCATTATTGGGTCACGGCCCACAAACCATCCACACTATAGCACTGGCAACATAGGGGCATGTGAAAAAAAGGCGATCTCTGCCGGAGCGATATCTCACCTACTGCAAGACAGTACTCCGCTTTGATTGGTTTCCTATCCCGACGCTGCCTGGTGCAGTGATCGGTTTCCTGTCCCGGCGTTCGTTTGCAACGACCGGTTCTAGTTACTGCAGTTCTGGCTGTTCCCTTGGCGAGTCCTTGCAGTCCGGGTACAACAAACAATTCATTGGCGATCTCCTTCGAGGAGGATCGCTGCCTGCAATGAAAATACTAAGTTGGAATTGTCGGGGGATCCTCGGTGCCCCAACAGTTCGGCTGCTTCTGGAGATCCAGAGGCGGCACAAACCGGATGTGTTTTTTCTGTCGGAAACACATTTGGATAATGACAAGGCTGAAGTTCTTAAGATCAAGTTGCAGATGGACAAGATGTTGGTTGCACCAAGTCCAGATGGAAGAAAAGGAGGCTTGCTGTTGGCCTGGAAGAAGGAGGTTAGGATCTACTTCCGGGCCAGCACACTAGATTTCATAGATGTGACGGTGGAGAATACTAATGGTGATATGTGGAGACTGACTGGCATCTACGGCGAGCCTAGCTGGAGCTGTAAACACCGTACCTTTCAGCTATTGAGGGATTTGCATGCCTAGTCGAGATTGCCGTGGGTTGTAATAGGGGACTTCAACAGATTCTTTACTCGGATGAAAAAGAGGGTGGGGCTCCCAGAAGCCAGACTTGCCTCCAGGCCTTCCAGGATGCCCTAATAGATTGTTCACTTGAGGATCTAGGCTTCAACGGAGACAAGTTTACATGGTTCCATCAAGGGCTACGAGAGAGACTGGACAGAGCTGTCTCTAATGAGACATGGCTGTTAATGCACCCATTAGCTGGACTCAGTAATTTGGAGATGGGTAAGTCGAACCATAGGCCGATTTGCCTTGATACAGATTATCTAGAAGGGGTGGCAGAACCTACTGTAATTGCCCCACGTAAGTTCGAGGCGAGGTGGCTTGCGGAGGAAACCGTGGAAGAAATAGTTAAAACTGCCTGGCTGAAGGCAGTGAACCAAGGGCTCTGTCCTACGGCTGCAGAGAAGTTGGCTGCTGTCCATAACGATCTACACGATTAGGACAGGAAGATTCTCAAGGCGCCTCGCGCGAGACTAAAAAAGGCCCAAAGAGAGTTGGAACGATTGATGAATATTCTCTTTACCCCGGATGTGGGTGTTAAGCAGAAAGAAATGTCGGTGTTGATTGAAAATCTGCTTGAGCAAGATGAAATCTATTGGTCACAACATGGAAGAGTTAACTGGCTTCGCCATGGTGATCGAAACACCAAATACTTCAGTCATTTTGCCTCGGCTAGAAGGAGAAATCTAATCAAAAAATTGCGTGTGAATGAGAATGGATGGGTTGAGGGGAATGATAATCTCAGGCCTCTTATCTCGGATTACTTCAAAAATCTTTTCCAGTCTTGTGCAGAACAGGTAGATGTTAATATTCTTGCATCGGTAAAGTCTGTAGTAACTAATGATATGAATGGTTTACTAGTTGCTCCCTATACCAAGGAAGATGTGCGCAAAGCTCTATTTCAGATCGGTGATATGAAGGCCCTAGGGCCAGATGGTCTACATGCAATTTTCTTGAAGAGATTCTGACACATCCTGGGTGATGAACTAACCAAGGAAGTACTGTAAGCAATAGACAGCAAGAAAATCCCATAGGGGTGGAATGCAACAAACATCGTGTTGATTCCAAAGGTACAAAATCCTGAGGTAATTACACAATATAGACCAATCACCATGTGCAATGTGGTGTATAAAATCATCTCCAAGATGATTGCTAATAGTTTGAAAAAGATTCTTCTGACATTATAGCCCCAACACAGAGTGCGTTTGCGCCTGGGCTTCTAATAACTGACAATGTGTTGGTTGCCTATGAGTGCTTTCACGCCATCAAGAAGAAAACTCATGGCACTAATGGCTATTGCGCAGTAAAGCTGGACATGATGAAAGCTTACGACAGAGTTGAATGGGAATTTCTGAGAGAGATTATGAAAAAGATGGGTTTCCAGGCGCAGTGGATTGAGCTCATCATGGAATGTGTTTCTTCGATAAGCTACAGAGTCAGATTTAACAATACTGAAACTGATGAGTTCCTCCCTTCCCGTGGACTAAGACAGGGAGACCCCTTGCCCCCTACCTATTCTTACTTTGCTCGGAGGGATTGTCAAGTATGCTAGCCCATGAAGAGGAAACAAAAGGTATAGAGGGAGTGAAAGTGTGTAGGAATGCCCCATCAATATCCCATTTACTCTTTGCAGATGATTCTCTCATCCTTATGAGAGCTGATCTTCAGAATGCGGTGACCCTGAAGAGGGTGCTTGATACTTATTGTAGAAGCTCTGGACAATTGGTAAGTACTCCCAAGTCGAGTATTTTCTTCAGCCCTAATACTAGTGTCCTTGTCAGAGAAGGTATTTGTGGAGAATTTGATATATTAATGGAGGCCCTTTCAGACACATATCTTGGTCTCCCAACTATGGTTGGGGTGGATCGCAGCGATTGCTTCCAACACCTCATTGATCGAGTGTGTCAGAGACTGAAAGGGTGGAAAGAAAAGGTTTTGTCTATGCAAGGAAAATAGATTCTCTTGAAATCAGTAGCTCAAGCAATACCATCCAATGCCATGTCTGTGTTCAAGCTACCAAAGAGTATATGCAAGTCAATGACAGATGAAATGTCAAGCTTTTGGTGGGATGATGGTGAAGATAGGAAAAAAATGCATTGGTATGCATGGTGGAAAATGTGCATCCCGAAGAAGGAAGGTGGAATGGGATTCAGAGACTTACACATCTTTAATCTTGCTATGTTAGCAAAGCAGTGTTGGCGACTGGTCCAAGATCCGGACGCTTTGTGTGCGCGTGTTCTCAGTGCAAAGTATTACCCCGATGGTAACATTCTTAATGCTGGCCCTAAGAAAGGCTCTTCTTATACTTGGCAGAGTATAGTATTAGGAATTCAAACATTTAAGAGGGGTTTATTTGGAGAGTTGGGACAGGTTCTAATATCAATATTTGGCTGGACCCATGGATACCGTCAAGTGCCTCGCGCAAAGTTGTAATGCCGAGGGGGCATATTATGTTGTCCAAAGTTGAAGAGCTCATAGACCCGCACTCGAGCACATGGGATGAAGCCTTATTGCAGTCTGTGTTTAATCCGGTCGATATGGAAAGGATACCAAGGATCCCTCTTAATGTGAGTATTGTTGACGATTTTGTGGCATGACCGTTTACACGGTCAGGAACCTTCTCAGTCCGTTCAGCATACCATACAGAGTTCAATCATCAGTTTGGCTCGCGCGCTTCTCCTGCTGATGGACAAGGAGGGTCTGTAGTAAATGGCATTTGGAAACATTCGTGGAAACTCCGAGTTCCTGGCAAGATTAAGCATTTCGCTTGGAAGGTGCTCAGGGGCGTTTTTCCATGCTATGGAGTCCCGCGGAACGTCATATCCCGGTATCTGGTCAATGCCCGGTTTGCAAAGTTGGGTTTGAAGATATTCAACATTGTTTATTCTTGTGTTGCCGTGCTATGGAAGTGTGGAAAGAATTAGGCCTGAATGAGGTGATCAACCAAGCAGCAATGGAGGACCGCTCCAGATCAGTTACCATGGAGATTTTATTGCGAAACCACTCGTCAATTGGTGATCTTCCAGCGGCTGAGTTGATTACGGTGGCTGCGTGGTATATTTGGTGGCAACGTCGCCAGTTTGCAAAGGGGAAACGATTTCAGATGCACACCATTCAGCTATTTCAATTAAGGTCCTAGTGACGAACTATGTACGAGCAGCAACACCTAACCAACCAGTTAGAAAGAGAGATCAAATGTGGAAGAAACCAACCAGGGGGAAGGTGAAGATTAATGTGGACGCCTCTTTTCACGAGGATATTCTCTCAGGGGCGACGGGTGCCATTGCAAGGGATGATAGTGGCCAGTTCTTGGCTGCTGCATCATGGTTTCTTCCACATATTAACAGTGCTGTTTCAGTAGAGATTCTTGCTATACGGAATGGTTTATACTTAACTGCCCATATTGGATGCTCCAAGGTGATTGTGGAGTCTGATAGCCAATTGGCGCTAGAAGCGGTGGAAAAATCTGAAAGTTATCTGGGCCAAGAAGCAGCGATTGTCATGGAGTGCAATGAATTGAAGGCAAACTATGCTTCTGTTTCCTTCGACAACTGCACACGCGAAGCAAACACCATAGCAGATTGTCGGGCTAAATCCAGTTTTAATTCAAAGTCTAGTTCTATGTGGGACGCTACCCCTCTTGATTTTATTTCTCAACTCATTGTAACAGACTTGGCTATTATCTGAGAAATAAAGTCTTGTGATTGTAAAAAAAAGACGGTACTCCGCTTTTATGATCGGTTTTCACGTGTTTTTCTTTTTCCTGTGGTAGTTTTCCTTTTTTGTCGTTTTGGTTATACTTCTTTTGCTTTTTTAGTTTTTTTAACTTTTCATTTCTTTCTCTGGTTTTCTTCCTTTACTGTGTTGGTTATATGTGTTTCTTTACCGTCCTTTTGTTTTCCTTTCTTATTTTAAAATTTTCTTTTGTCAATACATGTCAACTTTTTTTAATACATGTTGTACATTTTCTATATACTCGCATAATCTATTTATACACACGTTCAACATCTTTCAAATACATGATTAACATTTTTTCAAATACATGTTTGAACATTTCCTTTGATTAAATGTCAAATATTTTCAAATATTCATTGAACATTTTTTATGTGAAGTGAACATTATGTTACAATATATTAATGTTTTTTTAAATTTCATGAACATATTTTTAAATGTGTGAAACTTTTTTAAATGGTACCAAACATTTTTTATATTACATAATATATTTTTGACATGGTATATATTTTTTAAAATGTTACAATCATGTTTTCTGGAACTTGTGAACATTTTGTCAATGTCACGTGCATTATTTTTACTGGTATGACAGTTTATTTAATCTTACACAAACATTATTTTACACTTCAATTTTTTTTACAAAAGCATACGAACTTGTGAAATTCCTAAACATTTTTTCAACATCAACAACATTTTTCTGAATGGTATTAACATTTTTTTAAGTTATGAAACATTTTTTAATACATTGTATACACTCCATTAACATTTTTCTGAATGCATGATGAACTTTTTAAAATTGAAGTATAAGGTTTTTTTCATTCCAGAATTGTTATAAAAATAAAAGAACAGAAAAAGCTAGCATGCGTCGACGATGGGTTAGCCCATTAAGTAACCGCTTGAGGAGGGGGGGGGGGGTGCTTCTGTCTCGCACGAGGCGAGGCAAATCGCTGCCCGAAGGTCTCGAGCGATTGTCGATGCATGTAGGATCTGTTCGGTCGTGCGTGGACAGGATGATGATGTTTCACTGAAATCACTAGTTAAGGGTTTACCCCTTGTAAAGAACACTTCCTTCCTTCTCAGGTGCTAACAAATGGCGTGCTTCATGTGTGTCACTTGAGAGGTTATCCTTTTTTCGTAGTTGTTTATTCTAAACATTTTACCTCTTGAACCGTCCGTCCAGATACTGAATTGTTTTCACCGTTGGATTTCTCACGTCGAGATCTTTGAAACTAACTCCTATGTTAATATGTTTCGATGAGAAAAAATCAAGGAAAAACCGGAAACCGAAGAAAAATAAAAGAAAAAAGAAAAACCAAACAAATTGGCAACCGAAAAAACAAATACAAAAAAATAGCCCGAAAGAACGGTTGCAATTTTTTACTTTTCTCAAAGCACAAGCTTTGCTCTTTACGTTTTTTGGACGGAGGGGCTGCACTTCTCGCGAAAGGAAGGTTGTTCTTCTCGTAGAATTACAAGATGTTCTTTTCTATTTTTTTGAGGAAGCGCATGTTGTGCTTCTCGCAGAAGAAAGGTTGTGCTTCTCATGGAACCACATGCTATGCTTTTCCCTTTCTTTGATGAAACATACTTGTACCTTTTCCTTTTCGAGAAGCACTACTGTGTTTCTACTGCAAGCACCGGTTGTGCTTCTAGGGGAAGCAAATCTATCATTCTCTTTTTCTTCGAGAAGCACACATGTGGTTCGCAAAAAGAAAAAGGAAAATCAATAGGGTCGGGAAGCCCAGGCAAAAGCCGAAAAGCCAAAAAAGCCAAAAAAAATTAGGCAGCAAACGAGAAAAAACTTTGCTCCCGCATCAGGGCCAGAGCCGCCACATGGCGCGCCGAGAGGGATTCCGTGCGCAGCAGTTGTTTGGTGCAGAGGGCGCCCGCTCATTAGTTGCTCTCAACTTTCACATTTTCCTAGTCTCCAACAGAATGGAAAGCCCATCTTGTCTGTCTCCTTAATTTTTTTCTCCAATTCTATTACTAGGTTGAAAGACCTCTCTTCCACTAGTGTTATCTACTGCCTTTTTGCGCGCGCTATCGAGTACTCGCCTACCGGCGATCCGAGGTGGGTTGCAGTCAATAAGCACATCGTTCTATCAAATAACATGCAACTGGACACACAAAACTGGTTCACCATGATTGTCAAAGCTTTGGGAACCCTCCGTCTAGTTTTGCCAAGTTTGAGAAGGTTTTCTTCCTTTTTATTTTATTTTTTCTCACGGTTATTCCGTTTTCTTTCTTTTTATTTATTCTCATGTTTTCATTCTTGAGAATTTTATCAAATTCGTGAACATGTTCCGAATTTAGGATTTTATTGAATTCATAAATATTGTGAAAGTTTGTGAACAGTTTTTTGAATTCACAAACAATTCATGGGATTTTTTAAATCCAAGATTATTTTCAAATTCGTGAACATTTTTTGAGTTCATCAATAATTTGTAAATCCGTGAGTGTTTTTGAATTCATGAAATCTTCCCAAATTTGTGATCCTTATTCCAAATTTGTGAGCTTTATTGAAATTTTTGAACAATTTTATAATTCTAAAACATTTTATAAATTCCAAAATAATTTTAAAATTTACAAGATTTACGAATACATGAACATTTTGAATTAAAAAAAATAAACTTACGAATATTTTTCATATTCACGAACATTGTTTTAGTTGCCACATTTTTTGAATTCATGAATTATGTTTCAAATTTTGCGAACATTTCCAAATTTGAGAACATTGTTCAAAATTTAAAATTTGTACATTAAAAAAATTGTGATCATTTTTAAATTTAGCAACATTTTAAAATTCATGAACATTCTCCAAGTTCGTGATTTTTTTTGAATTCATGAATATTTTTGAAAGTCATGAACATGATTAAAGTTCTCAAACATTTGCTAAAATTTGGTTTAGGAAGAAAAAAATACTATTAAACAAGAAACAAAAATCCAACACTATATAATGCAACATACTGTAGTGGGCGGGTAAAACCAAATTGTCGTTAGGTGGAATGGCTCAAAAGCACCACACTTACGCACATAAATATGGTCGCTGATAACCCATAAGAGTATGTGATTAAGTGTAGTTCTTTTTGATAGGTAGAGTTTCGAAATCAATGAGAAATAGAAGGAATTGGTTGATAGATAATAGTAGGGAATCACTGTAAAAGTTGTAGAAACTTTTGGTTGTTTGTTTGATCAACAGAGCAATTGTAAAAAATGTAATTCGTAACCATGTCATTCAAATAGTCTCCTTGTTTCTAAAAATAGCT